>NC_088329.1:11282500-11582500 GCF_036884655.1 Musa acuminata AAA Group | reverse complement strand
TGACCTAGCCTACAATGCCACAGGTATGCACTGTTCAACTCATCTCGTTTCCTTTTGGACACTTACATTCATGATATATGGAGTAGTGTCTTGCATAAACAAACCTTTATGCAATATTCCTCTCGTCAATCTCCCCTCGGCTTTGCTAGAATTTACAATAAATTGTAGATGTGATAAGCAATACTGGTATCCAATACCAATGCACTATCACAAAAATCTGACAATTGGAGATTGATCATGAATGTACTTGAAGCTTCTCCAAGCTTCTATTTCGCCCTCTCTGCAAGGTACTCTTTGCAGTTCCTCTTCCAGTGCCCATCTTTACCACAGTGGAAGCACTGGCCTTTGTCCTTTGCTGGGTCTTTCTTAGCAACCTTTGCTTTACCTGGTTTGCCCTTGCCCTTTCCCTTCTTAAGGGACCTTTCTGCTTTCCTTTTCTTTTTGGTCTCACCAGTGTAGAGAATTGGCTTCTCTTTCTTAATAGTACTCTCTGCCTCCCTCAACATATTGAGGAGCTCTGGGAGAGTCACCTCAAGCTTGTTCATATTAAAATTCATTATTAACTGTGAAAAGGAATCTGGTAGGGACTGAAGCACAATGTCCACACATAAGTTATCCTCTAGGACCATTCTTAGACCTGTGAATTTCTTTATCCACTCAATCATCTTTAGGACATGGTTCTGAACCGGTGTCCCCTCAGTCATCCTAGTGCAGAAGAGCCTCTTAGATATCTCATATTGCTGAGTCCTTCCCTATTCCTCAAACAATTTGCGGACATGTAGGAGAATGGATCTGGCATCCATCTTTTCATATTGTCTTTGTAACTCAGGAGTCATAGAGCCCAACATATAGCACTGAGCAAGAGTGGAGTCATCAATGTACTTCACGTAGCGAGCGATCTCATCCTCGTTTGCCCCTTCTTCGGGCGCAGGCATCACTGTATCAAGGACGTACACGATTTTCTCCGCTATGAGAACAATTCTCAAGTTACGGAGCCAATCCGTATAATTTGGACCAGTGAGGCGGTTGACATCAAGTATGCCACGTAAGGGATTTGAAAGCGACATTTTCTGAAAATAAAGATGCAGTAGAAATGAATAACATGCAGATTTTGCAAGAAATAAACTATCAAGATATGGACTTCTATCTTAATATGCTCCCACTATTTTACTAACGAGTCACGCGACACCCTCAGCACGTGAAACGGAAGTCTCCGGTAGACTTCTAGTGGGGATCAAGATCCAATCAGCGTCTTAGTGTAACCTCGAGGGACTCGACCAATCACACTAAGCCTAAAAGGTAGGCAACTCTTGCCGATCACAACTCCTTGTGATTCCCGTCTTGTTCGGCCTCCGAATCACCATGGCCTCGAGGGACTCGACCAACCATGATGCTCGGTTAAGTCAACACCTTCGTTACAAGATGAGTCTGATTTGATGATATACCCTCGAGGGACTCGACCAAGTATACCATGCCCTCAGGTCACCGGTGATATCTCTATGTCGTAAGCAAGATAGCGAATCACGATATAGGTGAGTCTCGAGGGACTCGACCAACTCAACCTACACCGGGAATCGGTTCCTACTTATAACGATGGAAGGCCACGTGGGTCAATCTAATTGCCTCACGTTTACCGACTTAATATTATTGAGAGATGTTTCTATGATTTAGTCTCCTAATATGACATGTCACACATATACAAATTTAATATATATCTACATCGCATGCAAATATATATACATATCTAGTATGTGTATAAGCAATCACACTAGATGATCATGGACCACAACCTAATATGATTAGGCCCGAGCCAGTAGGCCTAATCACTCACATCAAGATCTATGTGTGCAATGGTGCATCTCCATGCCCTGTGATCGTCCATCTCGTCCTCGTCGGTTCCGTCGACATCTTGATGCATCTTCATGCATCATGATTGTCCGTCTCGTGGGTCCCGCTATCGCATCCACGCTCCCGCTGCGTCTCCTCATGTGATTACAACTTAATCATAGGCATGCAGGCCCGACAATAAATGAGAAATATAATGGTGGCTCGTAGACCTCAATAATAATAATCACAAGTACACACATCACACGGTCCATGATCATCCGTCCACACATCATACATCACATGTATAAATAATCATCATCATTTAGGACTACTAGATAATAATAAAAAATAATAATCAACTAAACCTTTTAATTAATTAATATTTTCTGAAATCAGGGAGGGAATTTCTGAATTTATAGGGGTATTTTCGTAATTTGGACAAAAGACAGAAACTGGAATTTCTCAAATTCCGAGGGGCAAAATTATCTTTTGCCCAGAAAACCCTAATGCCCTACTACCCTTTGCTGCTGCCGCCACCGCCGGCCTGTGCGGCGAGGGGCGGGGCGGTGCCCCCGCGAGCGTCACCGCCTCCGCGGGCAGTTCTACCGGCGGGGCAACGCCCGCAGGCGGTGCTGCCCCTGCAGGTTGGCACCCCTGCGGGCGCTGCCGCCTCCGCGGGCGGTGCTGCCCCTGCAGGTTGGCGCCCCTGCGGGCGCTGCCGCCTCCGCGGGCGGTTCTGCCCCTGTGGGGGGGTTTCGCCCGCAGGGGCGCCAACCCCTGTGCTGTCCCGCTGGGCGGCCGCCCCTGTGGGGGGGTTTCGCCCGCGGGAGCAGCGGCGGCAGGTGCCGCTTCCCAGGGGCGGCAGGCGCCGCTTCCCAACGGCGCCTCTGCCCGTGGGCTGCCAGCACCGCCGGACGCAAGCCTGCTGCAAGCAGGCCGCCGCCCGGCTGTTGCAGACGCAGCCCTTGTGCTGCCCGCCTTCGGCTGCGTTGCACGCACGCAGATCGAGGGCAGCAACTGTTGCTATCCTTTCTCGCTATTGCGTCAACGATTTTGACGTCAAAATTCTTCCTAAACACAACACACGCAGTTCAAAACCAATCATTCGCACGAACAACCTAGCTCTGATACCACTGTTGGGAAATCATGGGGGTGACATCACATGCGTAGTGGAAGAACAAGAAAACAAAATCCCCGATTCCCAAAGAGATGTTCATCGTCGTGCGAAGATTGGTGCGCAAAATCCGCGAAACTTAAAACTGCGTATAGAGTAGGTTGTGTTACCTAGGGAGATCTTATATCCCTGTTTCCTTGCAGATCCTTAGGAGAGGGTGAAGGAGGTCAAGCGTCCTCCTCTCTAGCGGTGATCCACACAGCAGGGTTGCGACGACACTCCTTAAAACTCCAGGCCTGCTCTGAGGTGGAGAGGAAGAGGAGAATAGGAAAGGCAAGCAAAGGCTCCGGCCTATGAGGCTTTGAATCCCTCATATTTATAGAGATCCCCTGTCAAACCCTAATGGGTCCTTCCCTAGTGGGTATTGGATCTGCATCCAATAAGACAAGGGCTCCGTCGAATATCTCATATTTGAACCTCTACTCATCGCAATGCCTACCATATGTGTGTGACCCTCTAGGCCCAATATCGAGCTGGCCGTGAGTCATACCTGTCAAAACTCCTTCTAACTCAGTGAATTATTATCTCTGTAATAATTCACTTGACTCATCGACTACGGAAGTACTAGGCCACTACGCCGTAGTCCCCAGACGATACAGGGGAATCCAATCCATTGGACCTGTCTGTCCTCATTTACCGTGTACCTATAATCCCTCATCCATCTAATATCCCAGAGACCGTATATCGAGCATGGTGTTGTCAGACCCATACGGTTTCTACTCGTGTCTCGCTTGTTAGGATCGAAAGCACTAAGAGGGGGGGGGGGGTGAATTAGTGCAGCGGAAATCTTTCAGCGATTAAAAAATGAAAGCTGTGTTCGTTCGATAAAAACGATTTTGATGTAAAAGTCGATTTTAAGATTACTTAAGATTCAATGCAGTTTACGTCTAAACACAATTTACGTTTAAATGCAGCTTGCGTCTAAACGCAGATTTACGTCTAAACGCAGATTTACGTCTAAACGCAGATTTACGTCTAAACTCAGTTTACGTCTAAAACGCAGTTTTACGTTTTAAACGTAGTTTGCGTCTAAACGCAGTTTTACGTCTAAACGTAGATTTACGTCTAAACGCAGATTTACGTCTAAACGCAGATTTACGTCTAAACTCAATTTACGTCTAAGCACAGTTTGGGCAGTTTTACGTCTAAACGTAATTTTACGTCTAGACGCAGTTTTAAAGGGATTTGAACTTAGAAACTCGTTCGTAAAAGCGCAGAAGACAGTTTTGCAGAATCAAGGCGTAAACGTAAACTGCAATGTAAATATCGTACGAAAACACTGGTTTACGTCTGAAAGCAGATTCGGACAGATCAGCACTTAGAAACTTGTTCGTGAAGGCGCAGAAGACAGTTTTGCAGAATCAAAACGTAAACGTAAATTGTAATGTACGAAAACACCGATTTACGTCTGAATGCAGATTCGGAAAGAACAGCAGTTAGAACTTGTTCGTAAAAGCGCAGAGAGCAGTAGTTATGAAGGAGGTTTGCAGTAATTATAAAGTGCTCAAAATAAACGCAAACCAGAGATTTAGAGTGGTTCGGTCAGTCTTGACCTACTCCACTTTTGGCTTCCTCCACCGACGAGGTCACCGACGTCAACTAGAGGCCTTCCTTCAATAGGCGAAGGCCAACTACCCTTTTACAGTTTCTCTCCTTTTGACAGGCTCAGGAGACAACCTTTACAGACCTTTCTCTCCTCACTTTACAACTCAAAACTTGAAGAACAGAAGGAGGAGACTTAAAGGCTTTACAACACTTTTGAGCTCTTAGAATCACAGAAAAGATCAAGATTTCGGTGTAGGTCTGTATCTCTTCAGTGCTGAATGGGTGGGGTATTTATAGGCCCCAACCCAATTCAAATTTGGAGCTCAAAACGATCAAATCCCGGAATTCCGGGATCAGGCGGTTGCACCTCTTGACTGGAGAGGTTGCACCGCCTGGCAGAGCTCGAAGACTGAGCCCAGGCGGTGCCACCTCTTGACTGAGGCGGTTGCACCTCTCTGCCAGAGCTCGAAGACCGAGCTCAGGCGGTGCTACCTCTCTGTCAGGGAGGTTGCACCGCCTAGTCTTGCTCGAAGACTAAGCTCAGGCGGTGCTACCTCTCTGTCAGGGAGGTTGCACCGCCCAGTCTTGCTCGAAGACTAAGCTCAGGCGGTGCTACCTCCTGGCTGGGGAGGTTGCACCGCCCAGTCTCGCTGGGAGGCTTAGCCGAGGCGGTGCCACCTCCTGGCTTGGGCGGTTGCACCTCCTGGTGCAATCAGGGTCCGAATGGTTAGCTCCATTCGGCCCAATTTCAATCTTTTAGGGGCCCAATTGCCCCAAGATTAAGCCAATGAGATCACCTCCCATTTTCCAACTTAATCAACGTGCTAACTATGATTAAATCTAAGACAATTTCTACAGCTTTGCTTCGGTGCGTCAATCGCTTCTTCCGGCAAGTTTCCGGCGAACTTCCGTCGATCATCCGATGAATCCTCGGTGATGCTCCTGCGGACTTCCGGCAAACTCCTGGACTTTGCGATGATCCACTTGGCGAGTTCCGACGAGCTTCGCTTGGCAAGCTTCTGGACTTCTCGGATCTGTTCTCGCAGAACCTCCGACGACCGTCCGAACTTCCGTCGAACTCTCGAACTCCCAACGTGATCATGAACTTGACTCCGGTGCAACTCCTGCTGCTTGTCTAACTTTCATCGTAGTTAATCCTGCACACTTATCTCAACACATAGATTAGACAACAAATGACAATTTACTTCATCATCAAAATCCGAGATTCAACATCGCTCTAATCGGATTCTCCCGGAGAACTCTTTCTCTCTCAACCCGAATGACCCTGGCCAGGGATTTGTCTGAGCAAGAACACATGAGATATTCCTCTCATGACGCCGAGAGTGGATGATCCTCTATCGACACTCAATAGCCCTCGTAAGGTCGACTACCACTCCCAATGACCAACTGTACTAGATCTGGGACAGCCAAACCTATAAGTCTGGTATCAAAGAGTGGAGCACTTATACAGGACATCCTTAGTGTCTCAAGTCTAAGGACCAGATACACCACTAGGACTACGGAATCGCTGTCTGACAATAAGGCATCATCAATCATCCAACATTCCGTAAGCGGATCAATCGGTGAACTCATTCTCCAATGAGCACCTGTACTGTATCCCTAGTGTCCCTACACGAGCAGCTATGAGACCAGCTGCATCCATCATATGGACGGGTATTCAGCACACCAGTCTATCCGATTATCACAATGTCCCTCTCGAGTAACCTATGACCGGGATTATTTAGGATATGTGTTTAAAGGTGAATCGATCTCATTATCGTGATCTCATCACGATCCGATTCCCATTGCACAAATCCAAGGACATCACAATATATATATATATATATATATATATATATATATATATATATATGCAATAGTTATAAAGTGATATACGCCAAAATATAATAAGCAAAAAGATTCTGTATCAAGTCACACGTGCCATCACTCACGTGATTGGCTTGTTGGGCACCTATGACTAGCAACCCCCCCCCCCCCCCTCTTAGTGTCGCTCCGATCCTAACAATAGGGCCACCTTTTGCCGAGAACGTGGAACGTGCAAAATCTTAAGAAGTTTTTCGTATGAGGCGAAAGGGACAAGGCAGAAGTCTGGAACAAAAGTTTTTCATTTAAATCGAAACCTGATTACAGGACTAGACGAGTTACAGCACCAAACCCAAATCCCTAGGTTATTACAATGTTCTTGCTAGTCATAGGTGCCCAGCAAGCCAATCACGTGAGTGATGACACGTGTGACTTGATACAGAATCTTTTTGCTTATTATATTTTGGCGTATATCACTTTATAACTATTGCATAAATGCATATATATATTGTGATGTCCTTGGATTTGTGCAATGGGAATCGGATCGTGATGAGATCACGATAATGAGATCGATTCACCTTTAAACACATATCCTAAATAATCCCGGTCATAGGTTACTCGAGAGGGACATCGTGATAACCGGATAGACTGGTGTGATGTATACCCGTCCATATGATGGATGCAGCTGGTCTCATAGCTGCTCGTGTAGGGACACTAGGGATACAGTACAGGTGCTCATTGGAGAATGAGTTCACTGATTGATCCGCTTACGGAATGCTGGATGGTTGATGATGCCTTATTGTCAGACAGTGATTCCGTAGTCCTAGTGGTGTATATGGTCCTTAGACTTGAGACACCAAGGATGTCCTGTATGAGTGCTCCACTCTTTGATACCAGACTTATAGGTTTGGCTATTCCCATATCTAGTACAGCTGGTCATTGGGAGTGGTAGTCGACCATACGAGGGCTATTGAGTGTCAATAGAGGATCATCCATTCTCGGCGTCATGAGAGGAATATCCTATGTGTTCTTGCTCAGAAAAATCCCTGGCCAGGGTCATTCGGGTTGAGAGAGAAAGAGTTCTCCGGGAGAATCCGATTAGAGCGAGACTCGAGTAGAAACCGTTTGGGTCTGACAACACCATGCTCGATATACGGTCTCTGGGATATTAGATGGATGAGGGACTATAGGTACATGGTAACTGAGGACAGACAGGTCCAATGGATTGGATTCCCCTGTATCGTCTGGGGACTACGGCGTAGTGGCCTAGTACGTCCGTAGTCGATGAGTCGAGTGAATGATTACAGAGATAATAATTCACTGAGTTAGAAGGAGTTCTGACAGGTATGACTCACGGCCAGCTCGATATTTGGCCTAGAGTGTCACACACATATGGTAGGCATTGCGATGAGTAGAGGTTCGGATATGAGATATCCGACGGAGCCCTTGTCTTATTGGATGCAGATCCAATACCCACTAGGGAAGGACCCATTAGGGTTTGACACGAGATCTCTATAAATAGGAGGGATTCACAGCCTCACAGGCTAGAGTTTTTGCTTGCCTTTCCTATTCTCCTCTCCCTTCTCCACCTCAGAGTAGGCCTGGAGTTTTGAGGAGCGTCGTCGCAACCCTGCTGTGTAGATCACCGCTAGAGAGGAGGACGCTTGACCTCCTTCACCCTCTCCTAAGGATCTGCAAGGAAACAGGGATATACGATCTCCCTAGGTAACACAATCTCTATACGCAGTTTTGTGTTTTGCGGATTTTTGCGAACCAATCTTCGCACGACGACGAACATCTTTTTGGGAATCGGGGATTTTGTTTTCTTGTTCTTCCGCTGCGCATATGATGTCGCCCCCAATGATTTCCCAACAGTTCTACCCTATTTCTCGGAGGTTTCAGTGCTGTCATCAAAAGGGACCTCGTTCAGCATGCCAATGCTCAGGTCTTCGGGGCAGGAGGCGAAGGGGTCTTCCTCGACCTCCAGGTTGGGGTGGCGCGCCTTGAAGCGGGCCAGGGCAATCCGATACCCATATTCGTAGGTGACTTGCCCCGACCAAACCAGACTGAGCTGAAAGCCCGAGGACTCTTTGTAGTCCTCGATCAGCTTCCTGTCTTTCTCCGGCCGCTAACTCATCTCGACGGCTAGGGCGTCGGAAGCCCCCTTTGCATCGACGCCTGCCTCCTCCAACTTTCGAGCGAGGCCTGACGCCTCATCCCGGGCCAGACGAGCTTCGGTCCGAGTCGTCCTTAGGAACACTTGGAGCTACTTATTCTGCTCCTCGGTCGCCTTTGCCTTTGATTTGAGGCGCGCCAACTCCACCTCCAGCTCAGAGGCGCGCTGCTCGGCCGCCCTCGTGACGGAGGAGAGGCGCGTCACCTCTACCTCCAGATCGGAGGCATGCTGTTCGACCGCTGCGACAGCCTTCGGAGTCGCTCCTGCGCGGACCTCCTCGATCTGCCGACGCAGCTCTGCGTTGTGGTCGCTCAAAACGCCGAGGGCCCAACCCACGTCGTGCACGCGGTCCATTAGCGTCATGGTATAATGTTTGCCTTGCAAAGAGAAAGAGTTAGGACGAGTATCGTTTGGGCATTGGCAGGAAGTCAATAGCAAGATACTTACCCACAGCAACGACTTGGCAGGCTTGCCCAGCAATACATCCGAGGGCATGGTGTACAGATCCCGAGCCATATTGGGATGAAGCCCGTCTCGCGCGAAGGAGGCCACGGCCTCCCCGTCGACCCATACCCGGGTCCCGTGGGTCAGGCCTGCCCACCGGGCGACCAGTGGGTCGGAGGGTTGGCCCTCCGGAAGTCCGCCCATCACCCGAGCTTGATAGGGCTCGTCCTGTGCTCCCATGGGAATGCGACACAGGTCGCGGATGGAGGGTTCCCGGGGCGCCTTCCCTGCCCCTTCGTTGCTCGGGCCGGCCTCGTCCCGACAGGGGCCCCGTCACCAATCGCGATGGCCCGGTTCAACAACGACCTCCCTGGCCCGAGCTGGCGACATATCCGCCTTCTGGGGGCCGATCTTCGATTTCTTCCGGGGCCGACTGGCCTCAAGTTCTACGGGCGCTTCCTTCGAGCCGGCCCTTGGCTCGACCGTTTGACGTGACGACGCGGCCGATGAAGAGCGCCCCCCACGCATAGCGATGAGGCTCACCATCTCTGCACAAAAACACCGACATTGGTCAGAACACCGAAAACGATCTTTTAGAAAACCCTAACGCTACTCACTGCAGGCATACCTCGAGGCACCGGGCTAAGACCCGCCTCGACCAGCCACCCCTCGGTCATTTCTCGGATAACCCGGGAGGCTGGGAGAATCTCCTTAAGCCGCCGAAGGTCCCTACGCTCCTCGTCGTTCAAGGCCGGGGTGGTGTTATCAATCACGCGTGTCGCCCACAGGAGTCCGAAGCCCCAGTCCTCTGAACGACAGACAAAAAAGAAACACCCCTTCCATCCCTTATTACTGGAAGGAGCCCCGCTAACCCGGAAGCCTGATCGGGCGAACAAATAGTAACCTCCCGACCCCTTGGAAAGACGAAAGCAGGAGAGGAAGAGGGATTGGGTCGGGACAATACCGGCATAGTGGCACTCCCCTAGGAACGCCACCAGATAGCGCCAGGAGTTTGGTCCCATCTGTGACGGGGAAATGTGCCACCACGAGATACAAGAGGTGATGACGGGATGTAATGGGAGGCGTAGCCCAGCCTCAAAGGCTTCTAAAGTCAAGGCGAAACCCTTTAGGATAGGGTCGTACGCCCGGTACCCTGGCTCAAGGGCAATAAGCACAAATTCCTCTGGGATACCATAACAGCCCCGGAGGTAACCAAGCGACGACTCGCTCACAGTCGAGTCGAGGTAGTGCGGCCACATTAAGACTTTGAGGGCCCTAGCCGCTTTTTTCGTCGGATGACGAGTTGGGGCTAGGCGGCGATGCTTTCTCTCCGGCATTACTGGAGGTAGGAGGTGATGAAGGCAGGGGTGAAGAAGAAGGGGAAGCCATCCTTACCGACCTTGGGAAGGAGAAGCAGGATAGCCGATTCGGATGAAGCAATAGGGTCTGAAGAAGCAACTAGGCGAATGCAAGTGAGGAGACGTGCAGGAAGCCAACTGCACGCTATTTATAGGCCAAATCCCGCCAAAATGGCGACCCTTCCTCTCTTGAAGAACGATTGCATCTGGCAGACCAAAACATCACTTCGCCATAAATATGGCTTGACGTGGCAGCCAGCGGGCGCGCGGTGCAGAGGTTGAAGCGCTGATCTTCACAGCCTGGAAAACCAGCGACTCCCGAAAGTGACGGCCCCCTGAGCTTCCCCAGGCGGGGAAGGGCCTGGTCGCTCGCGTCCGCACTCCACTATGTAGTAGATCGCTGATCAAAACCAAGTTGCTTCTTGGCTGCGTGCTGCCCGAGACCACTACCTCTGTGCGGCCTGCCCGCTTGAGTCGTGCTCCTCGGCTGCGTGCTACCCGAGACCACTACCTCTGCGCGGCTTGCCCGCTTGAGTCGTGCTCTCGGCTGCGTGCTGCCCGAGACCACTATCTCTGCGCGACCTGTCTGCCCGAGTCTCGCCCCTCGGTCGCATATTGCCCAGGGCCACCGCTGCACGTCCAACCCTCCTTAGCTACTAAACTCCACAATTCCCACACCCCTGGTAACGGGCCGGCAACCGCCCAGCAGGGATAGTTTCTTAAAGCTGAAGCCATGCCTCGAACCCCCCTTTACAGCAACCGACGCATAGCTTCCTTCGGGGAGGGGGGGGAGGGGAATATGATGAGGATAATAATGGCGATAAGACTCAGGTGACGTCAGCTGCCCCAGATGACGCCTCACGCCTCCGTTGACCTATCAGCACCTGGTCAACGCGGACCGGAATGCCGATCAAGGCACATTAACACCCTGCTTAGGCTCGATCACTCACGCCACGCCAACATCGATGTCAGACACTACAAGAAGTATGATCCTACTCCTTGCGGGCAGGCGCACCAAGCAACGGTAACCCTCACTATAAAAACCCTCACGTTCCGAGGGAAAAGTGGAGGAGGGAGGCACACCAGAGAATAGATAAAAAAACCCCCTATGACTATTCACTAACTTGATCGTCGAAGGGGTCGGGCCGAGCTCCCCGACCCGACCTGTGTGCAGGTGCGAAGACGGAGGCATCTCACTAGACGCCCAAGCAAGGAGTTCCCTCCCGGAGGAGACAGCGACCCCGTTTCGATTGGACCATCGCAATCGGCCACTTCAGCGGTCTCAAGAGCCATCCCGGGAAGATCCCCATCATCCGGACCCGAACCAAGCCGCGTCGGCCCCAAGGCCACGACTTAAAGTTGTTTACACCAACAGTGGGTTTGTCGAGATAAATTGACCCTATATATATATTTCGTCTATTATCGGATGCGGGTTTGACATTCGAATCCTTTGGAATCAATGCGGGTATGGTTCAGTCACTCCGAGAGTTTCTCACGCAAGCCCCTGACGTCTGATAAAAATAATAGAAGATAAGAACAATAATTGAAGAAGCTTTATTGTAGAAATGAAATAGCTTTAGCTTGAATCTATTAACATGTTCCCTCTCCTATTTATACAAATTAGGAGGAAGGATTCCCTAACAGAATAGAGGATTTTCCTCAACAGAATGATAAATTTCCTCGTATAGTTAGGAAAATCTTATCTTCTATCAACGTCAAGCGACGAGCTCATCGTTCCTCGTCTCCATCTCATCACAGCATCAAAGCGAAACGCGAAGCAACAAAATTCCCGACGAAAAGTTGTACGGATTACAACTCTTCTTCACGTGCAGCCTTCTCATACATGACGAAGATGAGCAAAAGCTACCGATCGAAGATCCTCCATGTTGTGATCCGCCGAGCTCCGCCCAACCGTTTGCGTCACGAGTGCATTCTCCATGTCTTCATCGGTGCCGAAGAAGATGCCATCGTCGACCCCCATGTACGAATGAGGAACACCATGTGGAGAAGGCAGCAGGGATGAGCTCGAGTCCAGAAGGCCATTGTCGTGATACATAGTGCGTTCGGTGCTCAATGGCGAATCTGAAACCAAAGCATGCCTCATCCTTGCTTCCCGATCCAGCTGAAGTTGGTCGAGGAGCTGGTGGTTCAAGCTGTCTTCCTGAGACAAAGATCCATCGGCGAAAGCTTGAGCAGATTGTGCCTTTAAAGAGACCAGCTGTGCTTGCAGATTCACAACCTGCAAAATAAGGAAGCTGTAAGCATCTCTTTTACGAGTAGATTTCTACAGAGCCTGCCATTGCATGCAGTGGTGTAAGTTCTTCCTCGAATCCCGATAAGCTTGGGACTACTCACTTGTCGTTGGAGAGCGAAGATGTGAGCGACGCAGCCATATATAGGGTCTTGGAGCCTGGCCTGAGCTTCGTAGGAGATGGTGACAGCAGCCTCGGACCTATCGCTGACAGGGAGGTGCATGAGGAGCTTGGAGGCATTGCTGGCTCCGAAGACCTTGTGGATGGCAGCAAACCGAGCAGCTCCCTGCTCGTGGCAGAAGTGCGGGGCGAAGACGCATCCCCTGACACACTTCCTCCTCAGGAACTTGCATGCACCGCATGGGGAGCCAAACCCGGTCATATTCCTCTCGTCTTTCCCGCTTCGCTCTTACCCTGTGAACTCGATCATCACCTCCCTTCCTTTATAAGCACGAGAACAAGGTGGCCGCAATGACTAATTAATTTGCAGTGGTCTCCTTCATGGGCTGCAGATTTCCTTTCTTTAATATGCCCTATCCCTTCCTTTCACCTCATCATGAGTTCTACAACCCTGTCCGAGATTCCATCCCCAAGAGCCTCGAACGGCAAAGAAGGTAACACTGACCCATAATATTCTTGCTTGCTCGATCAGTCGATTTGTTTGCTTGGGGGCGATCTCAACTGTGAATCTATTAGTGGATCATTAACACCAAGAAAAGATGCATGGGAAGCAAGCAAAGCCAGTAAAGGTTAAGATACTAACCGTAGCATCTTTTGTCAGATTAAGATACTAATGAGGAACTGTTCTCCCTGTTGCTTATAAAGCAACAGATTTCGATAGATATAGGCTTTTCATTAGTTACGCTCCACAAATGTGGTGGTTTAATGACACACTTCACGACAGGAAACTCCAAGCTTTAACACCAAGGATTGTGCAGGTTGGATTTGATCTCTTGCAACTATGTAGTAGGAAATCAGGGTAGGAAGGCCTCGATCTCTTCGCGGTAGCCATTAGCTGACCCTTTCTTTTTTTTGGTTTGTTTTGGCTGTGAGGTGAATCATTATGATATCTTTGCCATGGCTCCGGTCATGTAAGTTTGTTTGCCACTTAACCGGAGAGGAAAGGCTGATTCTGGAGACAAAGGCAATGCTAGTTTATACAAATGCTTTCACCATCATGTGCTGGTTGAAGTTGTAGAGTGAGGGAAATGAAAAAGGCTTGTAAAGCAACATGCTGCTTACCAAATGCCTACAAGTTGAGAAAAGTTGAGAGAGTACATGAATTACCCCAAACTTTTGCTTTCATGTCAGACTCTAAAGCAGGAACAGCTCTCCCCTGTCTCAATTCCTGAGGTCGCACCTGCTGTTGGAGATCTTCTTACAGGTGCACAGAGGATTACAAGGTGGTGTTTGTTATCGGTGGCAATGGCAGGGACTCGTAGATTAATTACACTGGTTGTGTTATGGACTTGAGCTTCACATTAAAGATTGAAGATGACTGGCAATGCACATTATCTGGAACGAATATAAATTTTTTTTGCAAGACTAAATTAATTTAGAGTTCATAAATTAAAAAAGGTCAGAAAACCATTCTTGATGGAAAGATGGAAAACTATTGATGCCATTGTTAATCGGTCCACTAGTCCAACTTTCTCTTTTTAAAGCCACTTTTTCAAGACTCTGTACTCCCTGTCCTGAAAGTTGCTTGTCAAAATCATCTTCACTGGTGACATCAAACTTTTTCTTTGGTTCCCATGCCATCATCATCTATGGCTGCCAACTTATCTCTCTGTGAGCTTATGAACAGAAATCATGGAATCACTTCCAAAATTCCAGCTCTGTTGTGTATGTTTTGTGCAGATTCAATGCGACCTAAATGTAGAAGCTCATTAATTTATTTTATTCTACTTTCTTTCCCTTCTTTCTTTAATCTTATTAATGATTTTTTTTTTTTTTGTACATACATATATATATAAGTTGATCAGAGAGGAAACAAAGAGGAGAAGAAAGCAAATGTCTCCCAGAGCCCTGTGTCCTCCACTCCACGTGCCTCAACCCGAATGCATCTAACCTATAATATCACATCAAGTTTCTCAAAAGTATCAAAAGAGACCTTCTCAAATCGAGGCTCAGCTGTTCCTAAAATTTGCCCACTGTAGTGTAGTAGCAATAGCAAGTGGGGGTCCTCGCAGCATGTGTGCATCCCATGGTCGAACGACTACCACCACAGCTGGTGTGTGTGGGGAGGGGGAGGGGGAGGGGGATGGGAAGGGAAGGAGACAATCCAAGAGGAAACAGGGAAAGGGAGAGCCACCAGAAAGCTGCTTTTTTGAGTTTGGTTAGGAATACTTGTCGGTTTTCATCAGAAAATACATGTTTCGCAGGCAGAAAGGTCCCGGATGACTGGTTCCTCGAGATCTCATGCATCAGGGAACGGAAAAAGGTTTCCGATGAGGACTTGAGTTTGCTGCTGGTGATCGAACAGAACAACGGGAAGGTACGACATGAGACATGGATTGCAATGTAGTTCCAGTGTCCTGATCAATCCTCATCAGGACCCCAAGGCAGTTGCAGGGTCACAGTTGTACCGTATCATCACCACCTCCTCCACCCTTCACCTCGTGAGCTCGGCTTGACAACCGCGAACTTAGTGCTGCCGGCAGCTGCATTCTGGAAGCGCTTTTGGGCGTCGCATGGTGGTGCTAAATTTGGGTAGACAGACAGATGTGGACGTATTGTCTCCCCTGTTGTAGATCAGTATCGAAGACAGAGATGATTGATTGCATTAGTGATATGAGCCGTTTTTCTTTTTCTTTTTCTTAATTTTCCAAAGGGTAAGTGATGGGATTCGAGCTCGAAATCTTATAATAAGTTATCAAAATTTTTACCAACTAAATTATGCGACGTATTTTGTGATATAAATATTTTTTTAATAGGTGCCCATGTTTTATTTTTTAGATAATATCTTATTTTTTAATTTCATAAATATCATTGGGGGTATAGATGGAGATGACGTTGGGAGCAGAGGTGAAAGTGATAGAAATAATAAACGGATGTGACCTTACGATGAGGAGAGTAAAGAGCGACAAATCAAGCCTCAGGATAGGAAATACGACGAATGTGACCAACAGAAACTTTTAATGTCTCTATGAGACAACGAACCTTTGTGATTATTTATAGTATTATAAAAAATAAGGATAGAGAAAGACAAGCATATTTATAGTATTATAAAATATAAGGATAAAACTGAAAAAAAAAAAAAAAAAAAATTGGTACTTTTGAAAATAAAAATAAAAAATTGGTGCTAAATATATCATCTGATTAATTGTTTTATTGTGATTAGGAGTCAGTACCACCCAACCCCACCTGGTTCCGAAGATTAAATTAGAAGCAGAGTGTCATTATTTCCATCGCTCATTGTAGTGTGGGATTCTTCTGGCCTTGTCTTGTACTTTTAGGTTGGTTGGCGTGCCTTCATCTCCATCGCTTGTTTTAGTGTAGGGTGGGAGTTCGCTTTCCGTCCGTTTTCCACTTTCATGTCTGATGATGGCGAATGTGCCTTGAGAACAGCGAACGCTACTCGTTCCCCACAGTAGCGATCTCTTCCCCTCGCGTTCTTGGTGGCCGCAGGTTGGGTCGTTGGTTGAACTGCCTATCAACAAAACAATGGAATTATTAGGTTGGCAATGAATCCATCCCCCTCTTCCCTGATGACGAAAAGATGGATGACATGTTTTGGTTAACGCCCTTTCTGTGAGGGGAAGGAGTCTCTAGTTGTCACCCAACCGTCACCTGCTGCATCGGGGCAGGTTTACAGCTGATGGTGAAGCACATCTCAACGACACATACTCTTTGAGGATCTCCCGAAGGCATTAAAGATCCACCTAATCTCTAAAAAGTTTGATTGATAATGATGGATAGATTTTTCATCGATTAAATTATATATCGTTAGATCATCAACTGAAACACATGTTAGCTACGTGGAAGTGAGTCACCCCAAATATTTTTGTAATGGAGATCTGAATCCCCAGATGAAGTGCTTTATGAATTGGATGCTTCCGCAATGCAATTGTTAGGATCAGATAGGAGCACACACTGTTTTTGGAGCTGTCTTAGGTAGGAAGCTTCCATATCTTGTCTTCCTCTCCCAAAAAAACCATTCTTGAAACAAAAATAATAATAATAATAATTTATTTCTAGAACAGAAGGGTGAAATTTTACATCCAAATCTAGCTATGATGCTAGCCGTGATGGCATAGAACATCATCATCAATCATGTTGTACTCGAAAACTCCAAGTTTTACGTGTCCATGGACATCATCACCTTCGGAGGGAGTAGGATGGGATCGAAGTTGCCGCTGATTTGGGATGATTACTGCTCGATTTGGACCGGAAGGACAGCACTGCGCGAGTGCCGGTGGAATGAGAACAGCGACCGCCGGATTCTGCCGGAAGTGCTGCTGCTTTCTCCGCCGGTGGCTTCTAGGAAGTGTGGATTCTGGCGCATGATCTTTTGGACTGCCATGTAGAGCTGCCTGTCGCTCGAAGAGTCCATGGAGAAAGACCTTCTCATGGGTTGAACCTGGAGTTGCCCGTCTTTGGCCCTCGTGTCGATGCACTCGTCCCCCATGCTTCCGTGACGATGGACCTTCCTCCCCCTCTTGTGCCCGACCCTCTGCTCCGACTTCCACCGCGAAGGATTGGTATTGGCGTCGGTGGCAGTGACCGCTTGGGCCTGCGGGTCGCTATCGTCGTCTCTGATATCGATCACTATATCACCACTCCGACGAGGGTCCTGATGTGGAGCCGAGGCCGTGAATTGGTCGAGCGGAACAGGTGCCGCGGCTGTGGTGATGCTCGACCTGCAGAGCGGGCAATTGGCGTTGGTTTGGAGCCAGGTATCTATGCAGTCTATATGGAAGACATGGAAGCAGTTCGGCAGCAGCCTAATCCTCTCCTCTTCTTGGAACTCGTTCAGGCACACAGCGCACTCGTGGAAGGACGTCTTCCCCGCGCCGTCGCCCCCTCTGCGGTATCGAAGCGTGGGGATTGCCCGGATTTCCGACTCACCGAGGCCGTGGCTCTCGGTGACGGTCGAGTAGGCCATCAGTCGGTCGTCGAGACGGCGCCGTGAACGCGAGAGGCGGCCCACGACATCGGACCGGCGCCAGTTGAGGCAACATCTGACCGCAAAGACGTAGTAGCTGAGGAGGAGGATGGACGTGGTGAGGATGCCAAGGATGGATATAGCTAGGATGGGGAAGCTGGCGTCCGAGGAGGGAGGAGACGGAGGAGGGGGTTGGTGACCGAGTGGGGGTGGAAAGCCACGGTGATCCATGGAAGATGGCAAGGTGACACTAATCTGAGACAACCCGAGAGAGGAGGAAGACCAGAGCGAGCTAAATACAAGTTACGAGAACGACTCAATCACTGAGTGGAGACGAGAAACTCCAAAGTCTAAAAGGCCTGGGGGACATGGATGAAACAAAGTCAACGGGGACTTTGCTTAAAGGATTCAGGCACGAAGTCGCAGACCTCCCGGATGACGATGCTGGAAACCGCAGACCTGGAATGGAAGAGGATGAATGAAGTGTCGAGCAGAGGAGATGCTCCAGGTGAAGGTGTCAGAATTGCCTGGTTGGGGGAGCAAGTGTGAGAAGGCCAAAGCACAAAAAAGCGAGCGGTAAAGAGAGGAGGAGGTGTGAGCTGGCGAGGCAGAGAGGATACGGCGAGGTTGGAAATGGTCCACAAAGTGCTATCACGAGCAGGAATATAGTGGAAAAGGGTGCTCGGAGGAGAAGACCAAATGGTGGAGTTGGAACACGCTAGTAGTGGGTGCAAGGTTGGACTTGTGCGGAAGGTGGGGAAGGGCAAAGGTGGGGGCTTTCTTATCTTCCGAGTCCTTCCAAATCAGAATGTATAAGGATCCAGAGGAGCTCAGTGTTTTATTAGGACGCTGGTCAACAAGAATCCCTTTCTGCAGCAGAATAGAAAGAAGGAAAGGGGCATCAATCAAGTCCATGAACTGGACTCAGTGTTGGGGTCATGTCAACAGCACTGATCCCACCAATCAGCACAGGGTGTGAGGCACGGAGAGGTTTGTCTCCTTCCTCTCGGTCCCATGCTCCGGTCGATTTCTAATGCCCAACAGCTTGCGGTGGAGAAGACGAGTCCGAAGTCCTCCGGTCAATGAACAACGTCCGTGTACTTCATCAGCGAGAGAGAGAGAGAGAGAGAGAGAGAGAGAGAGAGAGAGCGAAAAGAAGCTCGAGTACAAGCGCGGCATGCGAGCAGATGCTGTGCTGCTGGTGTTCTACGAGTTAGGCCGATGGAGTTGTCGTTCGCGAATCAATTCCGCCCATCGGCCATTGGACAAATATTAGTGATGGCTGTTGCCCTTGTCAGATTTCATCGACTGCCTTTACGATTAGTGTTGACGTTCGACAGAAACAAGCTGTGGTGCGACTTCGTTGACAGGAAAAAGTAGGATCCGCGTGAATGGAACGAGAAGGGGAGAGTGAGGTCAAAAGCGTGTGATGAATGAAGATTACTGGTTGACCGGCTTTGGGCATTTCTTCTTTCTTCTAATCGGTGGAGTAGTTTCCTCCGACTACTGCTGCGACTTCTCCTCAGGTCGTCGTCCCAAGCAAACAAACGAAGCAGAGTATTTATTCCAAGACAAGGATGGAAGTGACGAGAAAGAAATGGATGATCTGATGACATTAGCATATTTGTATACCCTGGTCTACTCGGAACAACGTAAGATTGCAACTGCTGGTTCAAACAGGAATAAATGGTGATGGGTAAGATATTTGTGATGTTTGAATCAGTCTGTCTAATTTGATTTGAATTGAAATTGATGATACTCAATGTTAGATGAAATCTCCTGATAAGGGTAAAAATGGCGATGTGACACGCCATGACGTCAGTCATGTCTGGACAACACAATGCCCGAGTAAATAATAATAATAATTGATCTTATTCACTATGAGATGTTTAATTGAGAGAATATTAGTGAAATACTCTTTGGACATTTCATATTAGGCCTGATATATGTGTGATTTAATTCTGTCATCACATAGAATTCCATGCAATAATATAGCTTTTACTTGTGATGATGAAACATCTGATGTTGAAGCATCATAGAAGAAGATAATTCTGGTAGCGGTGACCAGCAATTTTATTTCAATTATTATTTTAAGTTGATGAGGATGATCTAACATAATAATTAATCTTATTATGATATATGTATGTTGAGGTTAGGTTAGGTTAGGTTAGTATAGATGATTTCCCATGTTGCCATGGGTGGGGTTAGGAAGGGTTTCGGAGAATGGAAGAGAGACTACAATGGTGGGAGCACGAGGTTGATTGCTTGGCTGTCATGTCACATAATTTCTTTTATTTTTTTTTTATTTTATGTTTCTCGACATAACTGAGATTCTAATATGAGAATTCAATATTAAATTAAGAACAACTTCTTTATGAAACAATTTTGGATTAATTTTCATTCGCTTGTTAGAAAAACATGATAATTAATATAATTTGGATCTTTCCAATGACTAACTAACTTAACCTCTTCTATATTCGTCCGCCGCTTGATGACGTTTTATATGCACCAAAAACAACAGTCATCGTATCTCTCATGAAATCTTATGAGATTTCTTGCACTCGAATCAATTATTCAAACTAAATTGGTTTAGATTGAACCGATTTATCAATCATTTAATTTTAAAGATTATATAAATTATTATGGTTTGAGGTGCTATTCTTTTAGTTCAATTAATTGATTTAGATTAAATTAAATCCAATTTAAATTTTTTTAAAAAAATATCATTCTTTTACGATTGAATTCATTATCTTAAATTGTGAATTGGTTCAAACTAATTAATTAAACTAATTTAAAGTCCTAATTTAATCTAATTTTAATATCATAATTTTATAAATGATATGGATACAATTGGACTAACATTGTAGTTCAATTGAATCATATATATATATATATATATATATATATATATATATATATCTTAAATCCTAAACCCTAAATCCTAAATCGTAAATCCTAAACGAATCAAAATTGAAACAGTCAAATCTCAACTATTGAAACGCTAATATCAGCCATTGAACCAAGGGGCAACTTATCCTCCCACATCATCAGCACACTACTTAAGCTAGCAAAAGCTGACGACCAAATCAAAGTTGCACAGTAGGAGATGTATGGCATCTAGAAATACCTCATACTTAATCTTCATTCGTGCTTAGAACTAACTACCTCATACCTAATCTCCCAAGAGTCTCAATCATATCAGGACTTGTTTAGTCATATATTTTGAAAAGGAACAAAGGATCTCAGCCCCTCGATCCTATAAGAACAAGAGAGTCACAGCACTCTTCATTCATCTTAAAAGCAATCTTATGTCATAATTGTCTAGGTAGAACCCAGTGACTTTGCAAGAGAGGGAGAGATTAAGAAGAAGAAGAGAAAAAGAGGAAGAGAAGGAGAATGACTCGTAACCATAGGATAATAACAACACCCTTCTTCCTTCTATACAGTCGTCCAGTAGACTTTGGACAACTTCCTGCAATCGAGGTTGGTAAACAAACACGAGAACGTTTCTTCAGCGAAAATCTATTATAGTAGAGAGTCGACGTAAACCAATAGTTGTGTCTTCGTCCTCAACATCTCAAGACGCAGTAATAAACTCGTTGTATTCAGTCTTTTCCACGGTGCCAAGTAGAGATGCTATCGAATTATCGCTCAAGAACCTTTTTTTTTTTTTTTTTTTTTTTTAATTTAGACACTTTAAATTCATAACAAAAGTTAATTAATTATTCTTTTCTAAGTTTGCGTTTATTACAGCAGTGTAACTCCTCTATTAAATCACTTAAAATTATAAACGAGATAAATAATTGATTTATTTTAAATCGACTTAGTTAGTTAGATATTATTTTAATCAAATTAAATTAAAAATCAATTCGAATCGATTTGATTTGACTACCCCCTATACTCGGGTCAAAGGAGACGACGCCCCCTGGCAGTTCTGAGGCGAGAGAGATGGAACACGTTACGTTGGGCTAAGCTTGCTCCATAGCCCAATCGATCGGCCCACGATCTGAGCTTTACGTAGAAATGTCATCATCATCATCATCATCATCAATCTCGTGGCTGGCGAAGTAAACCTTGAATAGAACAAAGCTGAAGCAGGGATTGATGATTAGGAGAGACTGCTTTTATTGACATTTCTACAGCTTCACGCATCTCCACATTAGAACGTCCGAGTATGGATGGAATCTTTGCATATAGTATACGTAGTATGAACTTACATCCACGTGGATGTACAAACTAGCCTGCATGTGGCGCACTGAAGGGTGATTCGACGATACACCTAAATAGAAGCACCCGTGATTGATGCACGAGCGGACACGTGCAAGCACAGTTGTAATGCTTATTATTTTTATTCCAATCTTTGGTTTCTGGAATCGGACACAACCCACGTGGAGAGTTATTTAGCTCCTACCTCTCTCGTCTTTTATTGTCCGGTTGAAAAGACATTAAACACAAGAAAAAGCCGGTGGATGTCGCACACGTGCCACTCTATTTTTTACTCAACCGGACAATTTCCGTTGGACCAATTTTCCAAAAAGAAAAAACAAGTTTTTTTGCGGCTTTTCATAACAAGGGTTTCTTATTTTTTTTATTAGTAATTTTTAATAATTAAATTATATTTTTATTTTTTACAATCCTTTCATTACTAATTTTTACAATCCCCCCCCCCCCCCTCTTTTTTTTTTTATGTTTCCCACATCCCCCTTAAGGACTGATCTTCTCAAGCGCACTTCTTGATCATCGAATCAAGAAGAGAGAGCAGATCTCCATCTCCATGGTCTATATTCATATACGTGAACCTTTACTCTTTATTCGTCTCCTCTATAAGTCCTTCGACAACCATTCGAACAATAGGATCCACTATTTGTCATTGCATCCACCAACGACCCTTACGAGGGTTATTCGTTTTTGTCAGAATCATTATCGGTTGGATCGAGAAGGATATTTACATCCATTTATCGAGTGATCTTATAAAATATTAAAAGTTCTTAAAATGAGATAGGAAATAGTGAAATAAGCTTATGATTCACCATCCTTTTTTACTATTAATAACCTATTAAAAATAATAAAAATAATCTATTAAAAATAATAAAGTTGATGATAAGCTCATTGCGGATGATGCTTATCATCAACTTTGCTCGTTACTAGTGCCATCGATGCTTGTGCAACAACTTCTCAACACTCATCGTAGGTGTAATCGGCATCACCAATATCACTTGATATCGTCCGACCCCACTCATCACCCTCTTGACGTTGTCCTTTGATTACGAAAAAGAGAAGGAGGAGGAAGGAGAAGAATAAGAGGAAGAAGAAAGTATTTATATGAATGATTTGAAAATATTATATAATTTTAAAATAAGATCATAAATAATAAAAAGATTGTAAATAATAATCTCCATAGTTAAAAGGGAGTTAAGAATATAAATCTCTTTTTTGAGAATTATCCTTTTATGTCCAATAGCTAAAATACCTATAGTAACTTACTTACCTTTTTTTCCTCCCTTTTTTTATCCTTTTTCCCATGGATTGAATAAATTAATATTTTCTTAGTATAATTAAAAATGCTTTAACATAATATAAAAAGATCATCAATATAATATTTTTAAAAATTATATATTTATATTATTAAATATTTATATAATATAAAATATATAAAAATAAATATATCTGGACCGATTCACCAACGACCCGAAAACGGAAGGGAAAGAGAGGGATTGATGACTCACCGTATCCTATTCATCAACCATTTTTTAGTTCTCTCGTTCTTTTGCACGGTATAAACCTCCCGAATGGACAACATAACAGATCCCTCCATTCCTTTTCTCGCCTCATCCACGGCGGCTCGAGTCATAATCAATTTGTGTTAGCCAACAAAAAAACATATATAACGAGTCGATGGAATCTGAAATTAAATAAGAGGCAAAAAGACAAAAAAAAGGACCGACTCGCTGCCAGCCTGCCACTCCCGTCACCTCTGACTCTCACCGCGGGGCCATCGACACGGAGAACTCCGTCGGGGGCTTCACCGTCTCCGCCCACGCCTCCGAATCTAGAAAGAGCTTCGACACCCTCCCAGCCACCCACGTCATGTCCGGCCGCGCCGCCGCCTCCGCCTCCACGCACTGCAGAGCCACCTGGATCAGCGCCTCCGCCGTCTCCACCGGGTACGAGTCTCGCAGCCTCCGGTCCACCCACTGCCTCATCCTCCCTCGCCGTTCCCCCTCCTCCTCCGCACCGATCACCTCCCTTGCCGTGTCGATCAGGGAAACCCGCTGGAATTCGCTCCCGTCCCCCCTGCCCATGCTGAACTTGAGCGGCTCGTCGCCGGAGATGAGCTCCAGGAGGACGACCCCGAAGGCGAACACGTCGGACCGCCGGGAAATGCTCCCGCCGGCGAGCAGCTCCGGCGCCATGTACCCCCTGGACCCCTCGATCCGCATCCGGCGGCTGCCCGTCCTCCTGATCCCCGGCGGCGGCGGGGTGATCGAGTCGGCCTTGCCGTCCTCTTCGGCGGTGGCGGGGGGGATTTCGTCGGCGAGATCGGCGGCGCCGAAGTGGCAAATTCTTGCACGGAAGCCGGGTTCCGTGACGAGGACGGAAGAGCTCTTGAGCCGGTTGTGGATGGAGGAGTGGAGGTGGATGTACTCGAGGCCATGGGCGAGGTCGGAGGCGACCTGCATCCTGGAGATCCAGGTGGACAGCGGCGTGAAATTAGGGTTCCTCTGGTTGCGGAGGCAGTCGGTGAGGCTGGCACCGGGGGCAAATTCGTGGACGACGTAGACGTGGTCGCCGGCAAGAGAGGCGCCGAGGAGGTGGACGAGGCTGGAGTGGTGGGACCTGGCGAGGGCGGCGAGGCGGGCGGGCAGGGCGGCTGGGTCGGGGCCGTGGAAGCGTCGCTGGAAGACGACGGCGTCCTTGCCGCGGAGGGAGCAGCGCCAACCGGATTTCGCGGCCGGGAGGCGGTTGGAGTGGAAGTTCCCCGTTGCGGAGCAGAGCTCGGAGAAGGTGTAGAGAACGGGGGGATCCGGGAGGGCCTCACGAAGGGAGGTGAGGCTGGATACGGAGGATGAGGAGGCCTTGGAGCCGGAGGAGGGGAAGGAATTGAAGGGGACGGCCGCAACGGTACGGGGTAGGCGGGGGTCGCTACTGGAGCCGGTGGGGAAGCCACTGGATGAGGTGGCGACGGCGGAGATGGCGGCAGAGGATGATCGGGACCTCGTTCGCGGCCTGGGCTCGGTGGCGAGGGTAGCGGATTTGGTCTTGCACATGGGGCGGAGAACATCGAAGGCGGCTGCCCAAATCGCAGGGGATTGCGACCTTGGAATTTGGGAAGGTCGATTATATATATATATATATATATATATATATATATATATATATATATATATATATATATATATATATATATATATCGAGCTAACAAAATTCAGATGTTACTTAGCTCGTTAAAACTCGGTTCGATAAAATTAGAAGGACCAAATTCCAAAAGATAACGAGGCTCGGTTCCAACTCACACAAAGCTTCTCATAGATATAGTCATCGTCACCATGGGTCGGCGCCCATTCCTGTCTCTCTGTCTTCCTCTTTCTCCAAAAGTTCCTCGAGAGGCACAGCCTAGTCTCGAGAGTCAAAAGAGAAGTTTCAATCCTCTAGCGTTGTTTACACTGTTCTTAAGCTTGCTTGCCCCTTGCTAGTCCTCAAGCACTAATCCAGTCCTCCTTCCACTCAACTAACAGAGGACAAGGCTTCCAAGTTTTCCTCACACGAGTCCTTTGCTGCACATCATACGGCGGCACAGTGTGTCAGCAATAATTGCACTAGTCATTTTTATGGGCATCTTTGTCGACGAAACAACATCAGGAGGTATAAGGAGTCAAAACCCATGGCGTCAAGGGACTTGGTTGGTGGCCGACCCCAGCTGTTCTTGGGATGAACACACCAAGTGACTCTATGGATGTGAGAGCATATACTGTAGCCGAAGACGTCTATATACGTATATATAAGGGAAAACAACATGTGATGGTTTGCATCGATAAGTACACGAGTTAAAAATGCCCGTCTGACCTATATGTCCCCTTAGTCCAGTAAATTAGTGCCGTATCTAACACTCAAACCAGTAAATTAAATATGGATGCTTAAATTTAAATCATTTTTAATATATATATATATATATATATACTCATTTGGAATCAAATTAAAGAATATTCAAACTGTGGTAAGATTTTTTATCGGTGGAGAAAATAAAAGTATAATTCCGTGGAAAAAAAAAAGAAGTAAAAATGATGTCATTGCACGTGCTACCGTTCCCGTAGGGCCAGGGAAAGCCGAGGTGCAACTTGAGGCCACAGCTTTTTCTTCCCACGTTATCCTTGGGGTCTCTGTCGATCTCGAAGCCATCGAAGACGTGTACGCCATGAGCTCCCATTCGGAGGTAGTCTCTCATCACCATGCGTCAGGAAGCACAACGCGATGTATGGCCTCGGCTTAGCCTCTCAAGAGTGGACCTGTCTCCTTGCGATCACACCTGATGCGGCCTGCACCTGTTTAAGCCGTGGCGTCGGGGTCGTCGCGGCTTGGTTCGGGTCCGGAAGGCGGTGATCTCTGTGGGGGCGTTCCTCGGGGTCTCCCGGCGGTCGAGCACGGTGGTTCGGGTCGGGACGTCGGGTCAGCCGCAGCTCGGGTCGGGACGTCGGGTCGGCAGGTCGGCCGCAGCACCTGAAGAGTCGACCGTCTGGTACCTGCACAAAGGTCGGGCCGAGGCGCTCGGCCCGACCCCTCCGACGGCTAAGTTAGCGATGTGGAGGGGGTTTTGGAGGAAGAGATGGCTCCATACAAGTGTGGAGTGTGAGTGTGTCCCCCCCCCCCTTCCTCTTAGCATGCGAGGGTATTTATAGGGGAGGTTTGATGTTACCTGACGTAGCTGTCTGCAGGGCAGGACTGTACCTTTGGTGGCGTCTGACATTGCCACTGGGGCTGTGTGGGAGGCCGAGCTGCTGCAGGGTATGGCGAGCCTCGGGCAGTGTGTCACCCAGGGGATGCTATCATGGCGTGTCACATCACCATTTTTGCCCCTATCAACACCTTTTCCACCGTCATAAGCCACCTCCAGCTTTCACAACTCCTATCAAAGCTAAACAAGAAAAAGCACATCAAAGTCAAACCATTCATACAAATAACATTCCGTAACCTATGAGATTACTGTGGTTGCTCTCAGTATGTCAAAATCTGTTGTACTCTGGTAATTGTCGTGCGGGTCGTTTTTCCGAGTCGGAAGTGCGACCCAAGTCGTTCGACCGGGATTACGCGCATCAGATACTTCCATCGGAGCCGTCCGTTTGAGACGGGACAGTCGGTGGTGATCCGCCCCTTGGGGTCCGTGGAGGCACGCCCTTCGGCAAGAAGAGCTCCGCGAGAGTGGGTCCCTCCACTGACGACCGTCAGGATGGGGTCGGACGGCAGAGATTCCCTGTGATGGGAACCAACGGACGAGCCGCGTCGGGTTCTGCACGGGGCCCGCGCCCTGCGGAATCTAGTCCGTACACGCGTCTCCACGAGGCGTGTACGGCCCGAGACCGAACGACCCCCGTATCGCCATCGGGGAAATGAAGTGGTGGAGACGAAACCGGGGCGAACGCGGAACCGGTGCGCCGCTCCCATCCGCCAATTCCCGTCGCTCTCTTGTCACTGCTCGCTTCGTTCCGCTGTGGCGACGCGAGGCCGTGTTGTCCGCTCCGTTTAAGCATCCCAGAACGTTCTCGAT
Source organism: Musa acuminata AAA Group (assembly GCF_036884655.1). Lineage (NCBI taxonomy): Eukaryota > Viridiplantae > Streptophyta > Magnoliopsida > Zingiberales > Musaceae > Musa > Musa acuminata. The sequence goes on along the minus strand of NC_088329.1, from coordinate 11,555,033 downwards.
TCAAGACATACAGATTGATTCGTATCCTCGCTCGTTTGCTATTATTGTGTAAGCCTCTGTTTCAGGATGGATTAGTGTGCTTTTAATCTGAAATCAATCGCATCGTGGGTTTCCAATGGATGACGGCAAATCGATCTGCAGTTTACTCGTTTAAAAAGCTTGGGAACGATGGATACTGATTACGATTTCCTCGAGTCTATTTGTGTCTTCGCTATTATTGAGACGTAATATTTGTCATATTAACTGTATCTGGTGATGTTTTCTTTTGCTTTAGCTGCTCTCTCTCTCTCTGTCTCTGCTACTTTTCAGATTTGAGTGGATTATATTAATATGTCGTTAGATGTTTCAGCTCGAATCATATCCGACTTAAAGAATCATATCTAGCTTTGAGTCCATTTTTTGGATTTGAAGTGCTACAATTTGATGAATCCTATCTGTTACTGAATTATTCCTCAGGTTTCGGTTTCAGTTCCAGCCCTTATTCTTGGCATTTAGACCTATTTTACAGCACGAAGAACGATCGCAGTATCCTATCAGATCACATTTCAGACTCTTTTATGAAGTTCTATTACTGGTCATCTCCTTGTTGACCTTGAATTGCTGGTGGCATCCTGCCCCTCTTGTTTTTTCCCCTTTTTATTTGTTCATGTCCTCTATTTTTCCCTCTTTCTTTCCTTTTTCTTAATATAAAGAAGATGAATGGGATGGGGACATTTCAACCATTTGTGCCTTTCAAGAACCAGCGATTTAATTTTCTAACAGCTTCTCTAAACTGCATCCAAAGAACATGGCACATGTGGTGGCATGTCAAGACTTATGTTAGATGCTTATCATCAAAGTAGTTGTTAATATAATAATCAGTAGCTATTGGAGCAACCTTAAGATGGACTTATTATAATTAGCAACAGCCCAACTTAAACCATAGTTTAGGCACCTAAGCAGTAGCCAAGGTAACTAACTCAACAAAAGTTGCTCCTTCAATAATAATTTGATGTGGTAGTAGTATTTACTTGTGTTCATGGTCCATGAGGTGTTAAGCTGTTGGCCTTGTGCCGACACTGTTGTGTTTGAAATTAAAAAGTTCCTATAACATGATCATTTCTGAATAGCATACAGGAGCAAGTTCGCATGTCTTTGTAATCCAACACAATTGTCATTTTTTAGATTAAGTTTTGTGATTGTTTCTTGATTTTGTTAGATCTTCTGTTATTCCTAAAATCATTCTCCCATAAATAGGGTAATGAATAACTAAAACGATTTGACATATTTTGAAGTCCAGGTGTAAACTTTAAGGAAATTTTGCAAGAATCATGAAAATCTATGCCATGAATGTCCACATATCTCAAAATAACAGTGGTTACCTGTTTCTGCTAACTCATTGCTTATTATATGTTGATTTCATATCGGTGGTGGAAAAGTTTAACAGAACCCTAGTAAGATGTATTTAATCTTACAATAATTCTCCTACTCATTCAACAAAAAAGCCGCTGAACTCAGATGGCATACTGGTCTTTCTAACTAGTGAGTTTTCCCCAAACTTTATTCATGCTGAGAAGGAACCAATTCATAATCACATTATCATTCGTTGAAAATTTCTACTTCAATGGTGAATCTAGTAAGCACATCATGTATGGGAGTGATCCAGATTCATGTCACTCGGTAATGAAGCTTATGTTTATTCTATTCAAATGGCCATATGTCTATACATGCCTTTCAACTCCTCAATGTATGATGCAGATTATCTTGATTCATCTTTTACTTTACATTCAATTTGGACTGATTTAATGTGCCTATCTACTTAGCATTAGTGCCCCTGATGCAGGGAATGAATTCTACTAATGATACTAGGAAATTTCCACGACAGCTGAAATATTTTTTGAGCTACAATAAATAATTCTAGGAAGGGTAATTTCAGATTACCTTTGCTGGCACACTATTGTGATTGTGTATCAGATGGCTACGTATGAGCAAGACTCTGAAGTTTATTGGTGGGGAATTGATTTTTTTCATGGTGAGTTTTTTCCAAACCCTTCATATTCAGGAAGCACCACTGAGCAGGATTCCAGCCTTAATGGAAATAGTTATATTAGACAAGGTTTGTTGATGCAGACCATGCTACTTTGGAGAATGAGATGATTGTATGCACTTGTAGTAAAACAAATTTCTTTGGTTGTTGATGCAGATGCTTCTGCAACTGCACATGAATATGAGGAGCATACACAAGCATCTTTTTTTACACATGATTTGTTTGACCCATACTGTAGTTCAGGTAGTAAGATAAATGAACTTCCTCGAGTTAGTTGAAATTTTAATGGTATATTTTGATTTATTACGTCATGAAGTAATTAATGCTCGTTTATGTAGGGATTAAGGATGGCCAAGAGGAGATGGATGACACCAAACCTTCTAGTTCATGTTCCAGTCCTGCAAGAAACTCTTATGAGGAAGGGTATTCGTTGGACGTTACCGATGAATTTTCTTTTGTAGATGGTGAAGTTGGCAGAAGGTTAAATCAGATGGTCCCTGTCCCTGTAAGTTTATTTATTTTTTTTAAATTCCAATCTTCTTTAACATTCTAAAGAATGATTCTATTGTGTTATTTGTATTTCATGTTTTTCAACTGTTTCATCTGCTTCTTATGGGGCAAGATAACATTTTAAACTAATTTGTACGTGTCATTTAATATGAAAGTTCTGCATTGATTACTTTAGGTTGTCAATGGTTAAAATAAGCAGTGATATTTGCAAGAATATATATTAAGGCTCCCACTTAGTTTGTATGGCTAGTTATTTTTATCGCGAAACAAATGTGATCATTCAGCATGACATCAACAAGAATAATTAATGACAAGATTTAGTTAGGTTACCACTTCAACCAAAAGCTTAATTTAATGTGAAGGGACCCGACATATTTAAACAATATTCTCTCTCACATTCAAGCCAATTTAAGGATTAAGCGATTTGAAAGTGGATACAAGGACCCAAGTATAAGGTGGAAGCTTAAACCTCGTGTGAAGATCTGTATATGGGTAATAAAACACTAGGTGAAACATAAAGAGGAGCAAATCAAAGATTCATGTGCGAGACCTGCTGCAATAGCATGATCAAATTTTTGTTAGGAGAACCACTTTGACCAAAAGTTTGAGCTGATAGTAAAGATCTTAACTTATATTTTATCCCTGTTACTTGAAGATGACCTCCACTCTAATGCATCATCTGAAAACTCTGATGCACAACTTTTTCTCTATTAATCTAGCACAGATGACATGCTACACTACAAAATTAGCTGACTGCCGAGGTATGCTAGCCATGTATTATTTTCTTTTGGAACAAATCCAGGTTAACATGTCAGTGCCACATTTGTTTATCTGTTTATTTATTTACTTCTTGTTATTTATGATCCCATAAGATTATTGTCATCTGGTTTTGGCAGCATGTTCCTAAAATCAACGGAGAAATTCCTTCTGTTGATGAAGCCACTTCTGATCATCAAAGGCTACTAGAGAGGTATGGCCTGTTAACTTGGTATTATGTATACCACACAAATCGATCTAGTAAGTTTGATTTACATATGCATACCAAATGAACCAAATGATAGGGATAAAACAGCGCTAGTAATTAAATACATAATAACATATGTGATTACCTTGATATTTATTTAGATTGTTAATATTGTGAAGTTGTGAAACATTAAAAAAATAGCTGTTAACTAAGACATCCTTATTCATTAGGAAATAAGTGACCATCTAACAACATAATGCTCAAAATATGTAAAAAAATGTATCAAGAAATTGTGATAAATTAAACAGTTAATTTGTATTCTTCTGCGTAACATCATTAAATAATATGTTTGGAACTGCATTTTATCATATTTAAAATATACTATTAAAAGAAAAAGTCTTCCTAAAAAAATATCTACATATGGAAATTTGTTAACGATTTAGAGAATCATATACTTTGAGAAAGTATCTTCATGGATTCAAGAAATATTTTATAAATCGGGCTATTACCCATGTTCAATTAGTTTATGAGCATACAGAAGTATCAATTTTTCATTATTTTGCATGCTTAAAGTCATGCATCTCTAAGAAGTTAATTTCATGTTCTAATCTTTTTCTACGTGATCATTGGTTGTTTATATCGCAGGTTGCAATTATATGACTTGGTTGAGCGTAAGGTCCAAGGAGATGGTAACTGTCAGGTTAGTCATAACAATTTATTTGTTGAAGTAAATGTCATGATTGTGCCTAGGGAAGCCTATTGCCAATATGCTTGCCAATTTAGCTTTTCTTCGAGGACAATGCTTCTCGACTGATTTGTGGAACCAGTATGTATTTGTTCCTTTCCCTTTTATTGTTCTACCAGTTACTTTAATGTTCTCATTTTCAGTGGACTAGTTCTAAATATTTGACGATTAGATTTTAAATCAAGATCAGGCTTGACCCAATTGATGTATCTTAAGTTCTGGAAGATAAATATTAAAAAACAGAAAATTTGCAAAGTAGTGGAAGAAAAAGAGAAAAATTAACAATATCATGAAATATAGACAAAAGGTCATTGTAGAGCCAGTAAACTGTACACTTGTGGATTATGGTTTGCCCAAAATATTTTGATAAAAAACAATATGGAATTTTCATCAATAAATAGCAATATGAGACCAGGATGTCTAAATGCAGGCATTAAAATTTGTGGGTTAGTTTCAATGAATATTTTATCTGAAGCAGCCAAATTGGAAGGATTGCTCTATATATAAAGAGCCTAAGGTGTAAAAAATGTATATTTAAGAAGAGTGGTTAATGTAAGTTGAGGTTTCTCATTGTTAGACATGTGTCCTACATATTTGCCTTCCTCTTCTGCTTAGGATTGATCAAGATTCCAACATAATGTAGACCTTTCATGTCGTGAATATTGAAGGAACTAGACAATTTCTATTTGTCAAATTCCAATCATATCAGCTGAACCTAATGATTGGTTAAATTTGCACAATTTATAATCCTTAGTTTTGACCCTCAAATGAAGTGGATGATGGATTGAATTCATCATAAGCTTGATAGCTTAATGCCAGTAACTTGGGCTTGGCAGATGGCTTGCACCCTGTTCTATTTGTTGGACCGATAGGTCCATTGGACTGGGCTGTAACACAATCTCCATTGACTTTGGCCAATTTCTGAGACAAGTCCATTTGATGAAAATGCTGGTGTTGAGAAACGGGCCATATGGACCTATAAGCTTACTGACATTCTATTTTGTTTCCTTTTAATAATCAATTAGTGACAATTTTGGAGTTGATATTGAGTACTATAACCTTGTACTTAGAGTACTGATAATTAATAAATTTCATTTTTTTTGGTTAATGATCCTTTAGGGCATATAAACAATGCCTTATTTCTCTTCCTATGAACAAGGTCCTGCAGTTCCAATCGAAGTATCTGGGCTATTAGTATTTTATTAAAATTTTTTATGACAATTTGATCTTTTTCTGGAAATATTTATGGGGAATCAGTGAAAAGATTTTCAAATATGCTGACGGCAAATATGTGGGACTAAAAGGTTGCTGTTATAGTTAAAAAAGAACAGGGATCAGATAACCAGAAAAAAATTATATAGTTGAATTCTATCATCTCTTAGGCATACAACTTGGTAATGATAAAGACTTTTGCTGGCTACCCAGATATCCAACTTTTTGCTCTGTTGATGCAAATAGTTATTTGAAGAATACACTATGACCTGTCACAGTATAGGTCCTGATAGGACAAGACTTGACTTAACTGGCGGTTCACTAAGAAACTGCTCCTAATAAAAATTGGCCCTTACCTGAAATGGACATTTTTGGTTCACAATCAAAATTTGAGATTATAATTTTTTTCCCGCAATACCTGACATTATTGAAGAACATGTTCCAGTTTCGAGCGCTATCTGACCAATTATATCGAACACCTGAGCACCATGAGTTTGTGAGGCAGCAAATCATTGGTCAGGTTAACTTTTCATTCTATTGATTTTCTTTCAATATTTTAGACCTATGATGTCTTTAAATTGACATGCCTTTTCTCATTGTTTTTAGCTTAAATCTCACCCTGAGATTTATGAGGGATACGTTCCAATGACATATGGTGAATACCTGAATAAGCTTTCAAAGTAAGTATTATTCTTTAAGGTTCTAGGACTTCATTCTAATATGCTGTTCTATAAAACATTACTTTTTTAATAATTTGCTTGATTTGCAATGTCATATGCAGGCTTGGTGAGTGGGGTGATCATGTAACGTTGCAGGCAGCTGCAGATTCGGTATCATATTCTTCTTTCTTTTATTCTGCTTTTATTTTCTGATTCCTTTCAATTCTGCTTTTAATCGAGTTATATTGGAAACCTTCATTAACTATTTCTTTTATGATAAATTTCATTATCTGCCAAAGGTTGACTGTGAAAAAGAGCTAAAATTTGTTTGTAGTTAAAAGTTAGTTTTTTTGGATGTGCTATTTGGAGATGATTTTGGAAACTTTTGCCTGACTCGTACCAATGCCACTATCTTTCGATTGATGCTTCCACCATATTGAGAAGCTCATCTTTTAGCTTAACCTTTCTATGCACTTGTGTGGATCTTGTGGAGGAGCATGATTTTGGCTGGTACTCAGTAAGACTGGTTTTTGGACAAGTGAGTTTGTGGAATTATTTTAGAGCTGAAATCTGGAGTTTTTAGGCAGATGCTTCCATCTGTTAAAAAAGCTCCATCTATGCAGCAGACGTGCAATGTGGATCTGTTGGCCGATTGTACTCTTCCGACAAATAGTTAAGAACTGCCGTTTCCTTCCCCCTTTGAGGCTCCTCATTATTTGGTGTCAAATCATATTTTCACAAAATTGAATATAGAATGTAACTACTGAAAGGAATGAAACAAATGCTACTGAGCCTATTACTTGCTTGCAGGGATTATTAGCCATAGGTATCATAACTAGTGTTTATAAAAGGACAAGGGAGAGGAAGAGAGTAATGTACGAGATTTGCAATCCCTTTAGTTTGCCTATTTATTTATCTACTTGTGTACTCATGTAATGAATTCTTGTAATGAATGTTAGCCTTTCATTCAAATAGATAGGTACATAGTGCATGGTGTATATGAGATTTCCTTTCAGCACGTGTTTTCTCTCATCTTTAATTCTTAGCATCTTTCCAATATATCTCTTGTACAGAATATGTTCTCCATTTTTAATGATTATTGTTTTTGTTTGTTTGAGTGGAAAAGGTTAACCATGGACAAGCCTTGGGGTTATTCTATCAAAATGGTCACTCTCTCCTGATTTACAGTTTTCATCATGTCGGACCATGACTGTAATTTCACTGTTTCTATTTCTTATAAGGATTTAAATCTCTGTTCGATGCTGGTTTCGGTTATTTGTTGGGAAAGAAATACTTATCGATACGTATGCTTTAATACCGATCCTTGGTCGAACCGATAAGTACCAGTCAGTATACATCTGTCTGACTGGCATTTAAAACCTTGATTTCTTTGTTTCATGCATGTTAAGTGTTGAGGAGTAGCTAAGGGACAAACTTTATTGCATAATCCTGAGGTTGCATGTTTACATGTTGATATTTGCAGAGTTTGTTGACTGAGTTGTTAGTTTCTCTTTAGCTTCTGTAGCTTAGAGTGGACAGGCACTCCATTTTGATTTCTTGATATCTTCCTTTCTGTGGGCTTTCTGTTCTGCAGTATGGAGTCAAAATTTTTGTCATAACATCATTCAAGGATACTTGCTATATTGAGATTTTGCCAAGTGTTCAGAAGTCGATTCGAGGTACACCTGAAATTAGTGCTTTCTGCTGTATATTTTAGAATCTTTGTGGTGTTCAAATGTATTATACTAGCTTTTTTGCAACTCTGGAATACATCCTAATCATGTTGAGAATGGAGCTTATTAAGTGCGAAAACTAACATTTCGATTACGTTACATGTTTCCGAGGATGATCAAAGATATTTTCACTTGCCTATACCTACACAATCTCCAAATCTCTTGAACCCCACAAAAGCTTAAAGATTTTTTGTTTTGCATGCTTTTGTTTCTGGCCTGAGAGTAATAATGAAGTTTTTATGATTTGGTGCAGTCATTTTCTTGAGCTTTTGGGCTGAGGTGCACTACAACTCAATTTATCCTGAAGGAGGTGAGTGCATTATATTCTGTCTCAATAACCGTCCTATACTTTGCATCAGTTATAGAAGAAAAAAAAAAAAACAGAGAAAATAACTAAGACCTATGTTATAAAGAAGAGTGGAAATATAAAGAAAACACCCTGTGTTCAGTTCAGGCCAGAAAAAGCTTTGTTTTGTGCTCTCGATGGAAATTTGATGCGTCATATGGAGCAATTGGTTACTTGTTCTCTAAAGCAATTGGTTATTGTTTAATGGATTTGTTTTGGTGGTTCAGATCTCCCTATGGCAGACACGAAGAAGAAGAAGAAGTGGTGGAAGTTCGGAAATAAGCATTAAGGATGAAGAATTTGAGATTTTGAAGGGGTCAATTTGCATCCTTCTGAAGACAAAATCTTTATGTGATTTTGAAGGGGTCAATTCCCGGCTTCCCGCATTAAGTTCCTACAAGTCATGTCCGCCCCAGCAACTCTATTCCGATCCCCAGAATGTCGTTGTATGCTATAATATCTATGTGATTCTTGGGAAATTGCAGTTTATTTGACTCCGTCTTTACTTCTCCTCCTTACCATGGAGTGCTTCATGGTCGTCATAACTCTAGTCCATGATGAGGCAAAATCCCGTGTCCACATCCCAACCTCGTTTTGGTTCTTGCATGCCCTAACTCTATTTCCATCTTACTTCCTAGAACTTAAGTGAAGATCTTGGACGCACTCTTCTTTGATCAGATGAAACTTTTTCTTGTTAATTCTCATCAATGGTCCAAGTTATTCTTTTCTAGTTGGTTTATGTTAAAATGCACCTGTCGATTTGAATCACCTGTGTGTCATGAATTAAACTGTCCTTTGTGTTTGCTCATCTACTTGTATTTTTCAGATTTGTGATTTCTTTTTCTTTTTCTTTTTTTTTTTGGGTTGGCCTCCTTTGGTACTTACTTATGACACTCTTTTTAGATTAAAATAAAATAAATAAATAATTTGGACTTAGGTATTTTAATTAGATGTATTTATAATTTTATTTTAAAAAGAATAAACCAACTCACTAGATTTAAAATACTAAACCTATCCAATAACTACTTTTGACTTCATTACAAGAAAACAAGATAAAGTGCATTAGAATGTTCAAAAGTGGGCCCATTCAATACGCAAGACAGCACATAATTAAGCTTTGGTCAAAGTCTTTGAGGAGTTGACATCCAACAGAAAGACTAGTCAGAAAAAGGGGGCAAAGTTGAAAAAACGAAGAAATATGGAGCTTTTATCTTTATTCTGTTTCTTCCTCGGCACTCGACCACGGCTGTGCGAGAGGGAAGGCAAAGAAACGAGAAGCCTTTCTCGGTGATGCCCGTGGGAGATTGCAATATAGAGAACAAGGTCGAGGCGAGAGAGGGAGGGGGGAGTTGGTTGGGCGATGATGGAGAGGAAATTGGTGGCGGTCTGCGTGGCCGTGGGATTCCTGGGACTCCTCTCCGCCGAGGCCACGAGGATCAAGGTTACCAGCCCACATCTCCCTCCCTCTTTCAGTTCTTGTTCTTTGTCGTGTTATTCTTTGGTGGGGAGTTCTGTTTGTTGTGACTCGTTCTTGATCTTTCTCGGATCTGATGGTTAGCCTCTGAATTGGACCGGGAAGTTGGTCCTTTGGGCATTTTCTTCGAGATCGGGATTGATGGTGAACCTTTACACCGTTCGGTCCTGCCCGCAAGATCGTCCGAGTGGGCGCTCGGGCAGTGGAAGTCGTCCTCCCGTTTGGTCGATTTCGAACCTTACTTCCGGAATACGGTGGGGTTCGCCTTTGATCGATCGCCTCCTTGTCGCCTGTTCCAGCACACAGGTCGGGGTCGGGAGGGGATATCCCGATTTGACCTCTCCTCTCCCGGTGCTTGTTAGGCGATAGGTTTTTATACCCTTCACATGGGGACCAATGGTACCTGTCACATTTATGGCCACCGACATTTTAAGCGGCGAACTCGCTTCTCGTGTGGATATCGATCGTCCTCTATGCCTCGGCGCCGAACAATGGTGTCGCACTCAATCAACGTCGTTTTGGTCTAGTGGGGTGGTGTTGTACTCGGTCGGCACCATCCTGATTCTTACGGGGTGGCGTTGTACTCGGTCGGCGCCTTTCTGATTCTTGTGGGGTGACGTTGTACTCAATCGATGCTGTCCCGGTTCTTGCGGGTCGACGTTGTACTCGATCGACGTCGTCCTGGTTTTTATGGGGTGGCGTTGTACTCGGTCGGCGTCGTCTCGGTTTTTGTGTGGCAACGTTGTACTATGTCTGCGTCGTCGTACCCGAGGGGTATGGTGCCGATGTGGTCCGTCGTGCTGACTTTGATGCTCCTGGTTGGCGCTGATGTGGCTGTGAGCGATTGGTTATAGGACATGTTACCAGATTATACCCTATCATTCTCTCTCTCCCCCCCCAAAAGTAGCATGCAACGAGTCGCTCTTCGAGGGGCCTGGTGCATGGCACGGTGCGTCTTGCAAGTCGGGTCAATCATCATGTAGGGATTGGTGGTATGGTTGTTGGCCAGGGATTTCTAGGAATGAGTGTCGGTCACAGATGGGGTTTTTGAAAACAAATGTTGGAGTTCTGATTGGACGGGTGGTGTTGCTTGATACCGGGTGCAGTAGTTTGGATGTTGAAGATTGGTGGTGCCAAGTACCATGGCTTGGGTACTGAAGATTGATGGTGCCAAGTGCCGTGACTTGGGCACTGGGGTACTGATGCGGCCGAGCTCCATGGCTCGGGTACTGACGACTGATGGTGCCGAGTGCCGTGACTCGGGCACTGGAGTACTGATGCGGTCGAGCTCCATGGATCGGGCACTGACGATTGATGGTGCCGAGTATCGTGACTCATGCATTGAGGACTGATGTGACCGAGTACTTGCTAGTCATATGTGCCCTGCAAGCCAATCACGTGAGTGATGACACGTGTGACTTGACACACAATCTTTTTGGTTATTATATTTTGACATTTATCACTTTATATTACTTGTTATATATATATATATATATATATATATATATATATATATATATATATATATATATATATATATATATATATATATATATATAGTGATGTCATTGGATCTATACAATGAGAATCAGATCGTTATGAGATCACGATAATAAAATCGATTCGTCTTTAAACATCGATCCTAAATAATCCCGGTCATAGGTTACTCGAGAGGGATATCGAGATAACCGGACAGATTGGTGTGTTGTATACCCGTACATATGATGGATGCAGTTGGTCTCATAGTTGCTCGTGTGAGGATACTAGGGATATAATACAAGTGCTCATTAGGGAATGAATTCACTAATTGATCCGCTTACGGAATGTTGAATGATTGATGATGCCTTATTATCATTCCGCAGTCCTAGTGGTATATCTGGTCCTTAGACTTGAGATACCAAGGATGTCCTGTATGAGTGCTTCACTCTTTGATACCGGACTTATAGGTTTGAATGTCTCAGATCTAGTACAGTCGGTTATCAGGAGTGATAGTCAACCTTATGAAGGCTATTGAGTGTCGATAGAGGATCATCTACTCTCAGTGTCATGAGAAGAATGTCCAATGTGTTCTTGCTCGGATAAATCCTTGGCTAGGGTCATTCGGATTGAGAGAGAAAGAGTTCTCCAGGGGAATCAGATTAGAGTGAGACTCGAGTAGAAACCGTATGGATCTAACACCACCATACCCGGTATACGATCTCTAGGATATTAAATGGATGAGGGACTACAGGTACACGATAATTGAGGACAAACAGATCTAATGGATTGGATTCCCTTGTATTGTTTTGGGACTGCGGCGTAGTGGCATAGTACGTCCGTAGTCGATGAGTCGAGTGAATTATTATAAAGATAATAGTTTACTGAGCCAAAAGGAGTTCTGACAGGTATGACTCACGGTCAGCTCGATATTGAGCCTAAAGGGTCACACACAAATGGTAGACATTGCGATAAGTAGAGGTTCGGATATGAGATTTCCGCCGGAGCCCCTATCTTATTAGATATCCAATAAGCCCATGAATTATTGGATCCTATGAATGAGATCCAATAAGAGCTCATGAGAGATTATTGGATAGAGATCCACTAATCTAAGAGGCTTGGATAGTTGGATAGAGATCCAATACCCAATAAGGCAAGATCCATTAGGGTTAAGTTGATAGGGAACCTCTATAAATAGGAGAGAATTGGTGGTTTATAGGCAAGAGCATTTTTGGTTGCCTTCTCCTATTCTCCTCTCTCTCTCCACCTTAGAGCAGGCCTGAAATTTTGAGGAGCGTCATCGCAATCCTATTGTGTGGATCACCGCTAGAGAGGAGGGCACTTGACCTTCTTCACCCTCTCCTAGAGATCTGTAGGGATTCAGGTGATGGGGATATAAACAGGAATAACCTTTGTATATGAACAAATACTAGAAGACCATAATATGCAGTGGAATTAAATGGAACCACAATCAAATAGAACACCAAGATATACGTGGAAAATCCCTTCAATGTGAAGGGTAAAAACTACGGGGCAAACTAGAGATAATCTACTATGAAAATAATGAATATACAAATCTCAATATCTTGCCCTAAACCCTAGCAACAATCACAAGAGAATAACTGGGATACAAGGATCATGTCACTACCTACAATATCGAAAACCTCCCTAAGTAATCACAGCAAGAGTCTACTGTAGATTTGATCTAACCTGAGATGAGAACACTGTTAGATGATTGAGAACAGCCTCTCTACGTTGTCCTTGTCTTCTTCCCTTTCTTTCTCTTCATTTTCTGTCTTATTTTCCTCCTTTTCTTTGGAATCCCGTGGCTGTTTCTTCTCCCACGTTGCTGCCTTATTTATGCCTTTTTCTGCCTCCAAAACGCAGCTACCACACCCGCCTATTGTTAATTAGGGTTAGGTTAAGAGGGGGTGAGCTGTGGGCTGCCCAAGCCCACTATGGGCTGAATTTGTGGGCTACCAGCCCAACAACCTCCCCCTTCAGCCCATAAGGGAGGCTGTCCCATAACTCCTCAATGTGAAGCCATGCTGACCAGCTGTCGGTATATCTCCTATCTTTCTTTTGGTAAAGTTTTTATCAACATGTCTGCTCCGTTGTCATCTGTGTGAATTTTCTGAAGCTGCAACTGCTTCTCTTCAAATACATTTCGAATCCAGTGGTATCTAACATCTATATGCTTTGACTTGGAATGAAACATTGAGTTCTTACACAAATGGATGACACTCTGGCTGTCACAATGCACCATATAATTTTCCTGTTTCAGCCCCAATTCTTGTAAGAATTCTTTCATCCATAACATTTCTTTGCATACCTCTGTAGCAGCAATATATTCTGCTTCTATGGTGGAAAGAGCAATACACCTTTGCAACCTGGATTGCCATGACACAGCTCCCCCTGCAAAAGTAAGTACATAACCTGAAGTAGACTTTCTCGTATCTATATCTCTTGCCATATCTGCATCTGTGTAACCTGTCAACACATGTGGTCCACATCCAAAGCTTAAACAAACCTTAGAGCTCCATATGAGATATCTAAAAATCCACTTCACTGTTGCCCAGTGCTCTTTGCCTGGATTTGTAAGAAATCTGCTAGTAACACCAACTGCATATGCGATGTCTGGCCTCGTACATACCATTGCATACATTAAACTTCCAACTGCTGAAGCATAAGGAACCTTTTGCATTTTCTCCTTCTCCTCATCACTTGACGGACTCTGTTCTGAGCACAACTTGAAGTGACCTGCAAGAGGAGAACCAACTGGTTTTGCATTGCTCATACTGAATCTTTCCAATATCTTCTCGATGTATTTCTCCTGTGACAATCAAATCTTCTTATTTTTCCTGTCACGGGAAATCTGCATACCTAGTATTTGCTTTGCTGTCCCCATGTCCTTCATTGCAAAAGACTCACTCAGTTCCTTCTTCATTCTGTCAATTTTAGACATATCTTTTCCAAGAATATGCATGTCATCAACATAAAGTAAGAGAATAATAAAATCCTCACCAAACCATTTGATGAACACATAATGATCTGAAGTCGTTCTTTTGTATCCATTTTCTATCATAAATGAATCAAACTTTCTGTACCATTATCTTGGAGCTTGCTTTAGCCCATACAAGCTCTTCTTCAATTTGCAGACAAAGTTCTCTTTACCTTTAACTTTGAAGCCTTTTGGTTGCTCCATATAAATTTCCTCCTCCAAATCCCCACGAAGGAAAGCTGTCTTCACATCTAACTGCTCAACCTCCAAGTCCTGACTAGCAGCAATACCAAGAGCAACACGAATAGAAGACATTTTAACAACAGGAGAAAAAATCACTTCAAAGTCAATACCTTTCTTTTGACCAAAGCCTTTCACAATCAATCTAGCTTTGTACTTTGGTTGAGAACAATATTCTTGAGTCTTCAACCTGAAAACCCACTTGTTCTTCAAGGCCTTCATTCCATTTGGTAGTAGCACCAAATCATAAGTGTGGTTCTTCTGAAGAGCATCCATCTCTTCTTGCATAGCAACTAACCACTTCTCTTTCTGCTCACTTTCAATTGCTTCTTGATAACTCTCTGATTCACCTGCATTAGTAAGCATCACATACTCATATGTAGAGTATCTTCTGCAAGGTTGACGTTGTCTAGAAGATCTTCTCAACTGAGGTTTTGCTGGAACTTGCTCTCCTACTTCTTCTTGCTCAACATGTCCTGCAGGTAGATCAACATCAGGCTCTACACTATCTTCCTGCACATCTCCCCCATCACCCTGATATACTGGAGGAGTAATTGGGTCACAATCTGCTAATCCTTCTGTAGAAGTATTGGCTGGTGCCTTCTTCTTCAAATCTTCAAAAGTTTGATCCTCAAAGAAGACTACATCTCTGCTTCTAAACACCTTCTGCTTTTCTGGATCCCAAAGCCTGTAACCACAATGATCATGTGAGTAACCAAGAAAAATATATTCTTTAGTCTTACCATCCAGCTTGGACCTCTCATTATCTGGAACATGTGCAAATGCACGATAATCAAACACTCTCAAATGTTTGTAGGAAACATCTTTCCCTGACCATACATGCTCTGCAATATCACCATCTAGGGCTGTACATGGTGATAAGTTGATCACATCAACTGCAGTCCTCAAAGCCTCATCCCAAAACCTTTTGGGTAGCTTGGCCTGTGAATGCATACATCTGATCTTTTCCATGATGGTCCGATTCATCCTCTCTGCAATTGCATTATGCTGAGGTGTACCAGGAACTGTCATCTCATGTTGGATCTCATATGACCTGCAATAGTCATTAAACAATCATATATACTCACCACCATTATCTGATCTTATGCATTTCAATTGCCTTTCTATCTCCCTTTCAACCCTGGCATGAAACTCTTTGAAGACATTAATCACCTGATCTTTAGTCTTCAAAGCATAGGCCCAAACTTTCCTAGAAAAATCATCTATAAAAGTGATAAAATAAAGTGCACCACTTATATCAAGAACATCAACAGATCCACCATGAGTTTTTGTCCTCAAAGGACCACATACATCTGTATAAACACGGTCTAAGGCATGCAATTTTCTAGACAAAGTAGGACTAGCAAATGAAACTCTATGTTATTTACCTACCAAACAATCAATACAAGGGTTCAGATGTATATCTCTGAGGTCTGGTAATACCTCTCTCTTGGAAAGAGCTTGCAGCCCTTCTCGCTCATGTGTCCCAATCGCCTATGCCATAACTCCATGCTGAAGTCTTTTTCTGTAGCATTTAACTGCTCACCATAAGCTTTAGCCTGCAACCTGTACAAAGTATGACATTTCTTTCCATTAGCTATAATAAGAGAACCCTTACTGAGCTTCCATTGCCCTTTGTGAAATCTGCTATCATAGTCTTCATCATCTAGCCTTCCGATTGAAATTAAATTCGGCCTCAAGTCAACCACATGCCTCACATCCTTAAGCACCAACTTGTAGCCTAGGTTGGTCTTTAAATGGATATCACCCATACCTATGATGTCTGCTGTGCCATAGTTGCCCATCTTGACAACACCAAAATGTTCAGACCTGTATGTAGCAAAAAACTCCCTCCGTGGTGTAGCATGATAAGAAGCACCTGTGTCAATCACCCACTCAAGATCCTAACACATACAAGAAAAAATATCATCAGAAGGAGACAAAATCAAATAACCACCACCCTGCATTGTAGCTGTGATATTATCTTTTGACTCTATAGACTCCACTTCTTTTCCCTTTTTCTTGCTCTTCTTAGGTTGTTTACATTGGTTATTGTAATGTCCTTTCTCACCACAATTATAGCAAACAATATCTTTTCTTGATCTTGACTTGCTTCTACCAATGCGTGAACTGCTTCTAGACTTTGACGTTCCTCTGTTCTCTGAGATAAGTGTCTGTGAATCATTCTGAGATATTGCCGAACTCTTTCTTCTCAACTCCTCATTCAACAAATTGTTTGTTACTTGACTCATAGTGACAACACCATCTAGCGCAGAATTACTAAGGGAAACCACCAGTGTCTCCCAATTTTCTGGTAATGAACTGAGAAGTAACAATCCCTACAACTCATCATCAAGAGATATTTTCATAGAGGATAACTGGTTAGTAATACTTTGCATTTCATTCAAATGTTCAGCAATAGAAGCATCCTCTCTATATTTTAGGTTCACAAGTTTTCTGATCAAAAAAGCTTTGTTGCCAGCTGTTTTTCTTTCATAGAGACTTTCCAACTTTTTCCAAAGAGAATATGTAGAAATTTCAGTAGAAACATGGTGAAAGACACTATCATCAAGCCACTGTCGAATAAATCTAATTATTTTTCGATCTAACCTCTTCCACTCATCATATGTCATAGTTGTGGGTTTTGCACTATCCCCTACAAAGGTCCATACAAATCTTTGCAATACAAGAGATCTTCCATTCTTGGTTTCCATATCATCCAATTGTTTCCATTTAAACTAATCATGCGAGAAACATTACTGGCCTCCATGTTCAAATACAAAATTTAAATCACCAAAACCCTTTGCTCTGATACCAATTGATGGGGATATAAACAAGAATAACCTTTGTATATGAACAAATACTAGAAGACCATAATACGCAGTGGAATTAAATGAAACCACAATTAAATAGAACACCAAGATATACGTGGAAAACCCCTTCAATGTGAAGGGTAAAAACCACGGGGCAAACTAGAGATAATCCACTATGAAAAAAATGAATATATAAATCTCAATCTCTTGCCCTAAACCCTAGCAACAATCACAAGAGAATAATTGGGATACAAGGATCACGTCACTGCCTACAATATCGAAAACCTCCCCAAGTAATCACAACAAGAGTCTATTGTAGATTTGATCTAACCTGAGATGAGAACATTGCTAGATGATTGAGAGTAGCCTCTCTGCGTTGTCCTTGTCTTCTTCCCTTTCTTTCTCTTCCTTTTCTGCCTTGTTTTCCTCCTTTTCTTTGGAATCCCGTGGCTGTTTCTTCTCCCACGTTGCTGCCCTATTTATGCCTTTTTCTGCCTCCAAAATGCAGCCACCACACCCCCTAATGTTAATTAGGGTTAGGTTAAGAGGGGGTGAACTATGGGCTGCCCAAGCCCACTATGGGCTGAATTTGTGGGCTGTCAGCCCAACATTAGGGATATACGATCTCCCTAGGTAACACAATCTATCTCACACGTGGTTTTCTATTCTATGGATTTTTGCGCACTAATTTTCGCATAATGATGAACATATATTTAGGAATTGAGGATTTTGTTTTCTGTTCTTCCGCTGCACATGTGATGTCGCCCCCAAGATTTCTCAACAGTACTATGGCCCGGGAAAAGAGTGATAGTCATAGGTGCCCAACAAGCCAATCACATGAGTGATGACACGCGTGACTTGATACAGAATCTTTTTGCTTATTATATTTTGGCGTATATCATTTTATAACTATTGCATATGTGCATATATATATTGTGATGTCCTTGGATTTGTGCAATGGGAATCGGATCGTGATGAGATCACGATAATGAGATCGATTCACCTTTAAACACATATCATAAATAATCCCGGTCATAGGTTACTTGAGAGGGACATCGTGATAACCGGACAGACTGGTGTGCTGTATACCCGTCCATATGATGGATGCAACTGGTCTCATAGCTGCTCGTGTAGGGACACTAGGGATACAGTACAGGTGCTCATTGGAGAATGAGTTCACTGATTGATCCGTTTACGGAATGCTGGATGGTTGATGATGCCTTACTGTCAGACAGCGATTCCGTAGTTCTAGTGGTGTATCTGGTCCTTAGACTTGAGACACCAAGGATGTCCTGTATGAGTGTTCCACTCTTTGATACCAGACTTATAGGTTTGGCTATCCCAGATCTAGTACAGCTGGTCATTGGGAGTGGTAGTCAACCTTACGAGGGCTATTGAGTGTCGATAGAGGATCATCCACTCTCGGCGTCATGAGAGGAATATCCCATGTGTTCTTGCTCAGACAAATCCCTGGCCAGGGTCATTCGGGTTGAGAGAGAAAGAGTTCTTCGGGAGAATCCGATTAGAGCGAGACTCGAGTAGAAACCGTATGGGTCTGACAGCACCATGCTCGATATACGGTCTCTGGGATATTAGAGGGATGAGGGGCTATAGGTACACGGTAACTGAGGATAGACAAGTCCAATGGATTGGATTCCCCTGTATCGTTTGGGGACTACGACGTAGTGGCCTAGTACGTCCGTAGTCGATGAGTCAAGTGAATTATTACAGAGATAATAATTCACTGAGTTAGAAGGAGTTCTGACAGGTATGACTCACGACCAGCTCGATATTGGGCCTAGAGGGTCACACACATATGGTAGGCATTGCGATGAGTAGAGGTTCGGATATGAGATATCCGATGGAGCCCTTGTCTTATTGGATGCAGATCAAATATCCACTAAGGGAGGACCCATTAGGGTTTGACAGGGGACCTCTATAAATAAGAGGGATTCAGAGCCTCATAGGCCAGAGTCTTTGCTTGCCTTTCCTATTCTCCTCTCCCTCTCCACCTCAGAGCAGGCATGGAGTTTTGAGGAGCGTCGTCACAACCCTGCTGTGTGGATCACCGCTAGAGAGGAGGACGCTTGACCTCCTTCACCCTCTCATAAGGATCTGCAAGGAAACAGGGATATACGATCTCCCTAGGTAACACAATCTACTCTATATGCAGTTTTGAGTTTCGCGGGTTTTGCGCACTAATCTTCGCACGACGACGAACATCTTTTTGGGAATTGGGGATTTTGTTTTCTTGTTCTTCCGCTGCGCATGTGATGTCGCCCCCAAGATATCCCAACAAAGAGTATTGATGTCATTGGACAACTTTGCTTTGCCCGCGACCAAAGTTAACCAGGGTGGAAGCCATCTCACCTTATAGTTTTGGCGGGAAATTTTCGCCCTGGCGGGAACACCTTGCTTTGGAACTCGTGCATTTTTTATGAGTCATTATGGCAAGGTGGGCAATCACTCGCCTTCTGGGGGAGGTGAAGGGTCACCTCGGTTGGCAGAATCTTGCCTTATAAAAGTCCCTTCTCCCTTCTACCGGTCCTTGCTAAATCTATTCCTGCGCTCCGACTCTCCTTTCCCATTGTCCTCTTTGGTCGATAAACGTCTCAGGTCAGTCAAGATGTCTTCTTCCTCTTCCTCCTCTTCTTCTTCGTCTGGTAGGTTGGGATTTGGGGTTGCAGCGTCGACCTCGAGTAGTGGTCTATTGTCGGGTGGGGCGTCTCCTGTGAACGAGAAGGCCGCTCGAGCCCTCGAAGTCATGAAATCCTTGCACGACTTTGACTCCGTTGTGATCGCAACGTTGCTCGCCCGTGTCAGGGATTGTTACAGCATCCCGACCGAATATGAGCTATATGCCCCTCGATCTGGACAATGGGCCCATGATCCGTTCCTGGATGGGTTTGGACTAATTCTTGATGCCCTCGAGGCCGAGCTCGTGTTTCCTCTACACCTGGTGATCGAGGCTTGTCTCTCTTGGTGGCGTATCTCGCCATCTTTGATAGCCCCGAACTTGTGGAGATATATGGTGGCCTTCCTCGGAGAATGCCGAGGGGCAGGCATCACCCCGACCCGATCCCTTTTTTTGTCCTGCTTCCATCTTTCCAAGGGGCCGGACAGCTATTTTCTATCGTCTTGTGGTGGTTTTAGGTTGATCGGAGCGCCTTCCAATAATAAAGGGTGGAAAAGTCGCTACTTTTTTGTTAGCTGTAGTCGGGGGTGGGGGTTTAGCTTCTGATGGTCAGCTCGGGTGATCAATAATAGTTGTCCTGGGTTGTCTAATGATGAGTACGAGCAGCTCGGGCGAGTAAAGGAGATTCTTTCTACTTCCCGAGCTGTTAGGGACATGACAGAGGAGTGGTTGGTCGAGGCAGGTCTTAGTTTGACTCCTCGGGGTATGGCTCAGGCCAATCCCTCCTTTCATTCTACAGTTGTAGCACGATCACTTTACGTTGCTAACCATTCCTTAGTTTCTTAAGCAAATATGGTGAACCTTAAGGATTTGAGGGGCATGCCCTGCGCCTCTTCAGCTCCTTGGCCTCGTCAACCTGCCGCACCAACCTCGGAGGACTTGGATCGGCCGGGGAATTCAGAGCCTGACCGCCCGCGCAAGAAGCCGAAGATCGGGACATCCAAAATGTCTGAGTCTACTGTGGCCCGAGAGGCCGCTACCCAAGCTGGCGGTGTCCCGGGGGGGGCGTCCTCACGGAATCGCCCAGCCCGACGAGGATACAGGGAATGCACACAGCAAGGAGTGTACTGGGAAGGCGGGCTCCACTAAAACGGGCAGGCCTGTCTTAGTGCGTGAGCTCTGCCGCACCCGAGCCCATACTAAGAACGAGCCCTTCCAAGCTCTTTCTATGGGGGAGCTTCCTAACGGGGAAACAACTGATCCCCTTGAAGCACGCTGGTCGGGGTTGACCCTGGGGAGGCGGGTCTGGACGAACGACACGGCTTCTATGGCCTACGTGCGGGGCACACTCATCCCCGATATTGCCAGACAGGTGTATAGTTCACCGTCTAAGGTGTTGATCAAGAAAGCAGCCAAGTCTTTAGTTTGGGTAGGGATGGCTCGTATTTTCCTCGCTTTTGTTTTAGGCTTCCTTTTCTGTCTCTGACTGTCTTGCTGCAGAGAACCAGCACTACCATATGACACTCATAGACCGAGTACAGGACAGTGGTCGGATAATCAATGGTTTGGGTGACAAAATTACCGAGCTTCGCGGCCAAATCGAAGAGCTGAAAGCGGGGCCAGAGGCCATTGCGGCGACCGAGTAGTGAGTGGTCGACTTGGAGGGGGAGGTTGCACGACTGAAGTTGGGGCTCGAGAATGCCGAGCAACAACAGGCAGGCCTACGGGATAGTTGAAGGAGTCCCGCAGGCAGGTTCGCTCGATGGAAGATGAACTGCTGGACCTGTCTCGGAACGTAGAGGCGGCTCAAGCGTCGACGAAGAAGGCTGAGGAGGCTCTCGCGGAGGAGACCCGAGCGGCCCCTGAAAAGAACAAAAAACTCATCGAAGAATACAAGGAGTCTCGTGGGTTTTAGCTCGGGTTGCAGAGGTCGGGGCAGGTTATATATGAATACAGATATTGAGTCGCCGTGTCGCAGTTTTGGGCTCGGTATCCCGACCTTCAGTTTTAATAAGATCCCTTCTCCTATCTTCATGAAGATGACAGCGTGCAGATGCCCGACGAAGGTCCTATTAATGATAGCACGGATCCTCCCGAGGCTTAGGCTATGTCCTCTCTTTTTTGTGGCCAGTTAAGCGCTATTTTGTCTTGTATGCCACGACCGGTCGAGTAGTGTAACCTTTCTTTATCAATGGAACTCTTTTCCGCAATCTTGCATGTTCTCTCTTTTTTTTTTCCTGGCGACGAGAGCTTTTATCCGGCCCGACAGACTTTTCAGACATAAAACTTCTTCAAATTTGATATGTGTCATATCCTCGATAATTGTCGTCCTTCCTGTGTCGTTAAGCGGTAAGTACCATCCCGTACTACCGTCGTTGCCCGGTAAAGGCCTTCCCAGCTCAGGGCCAGCTTACCTCGGGAGCGAGTCAGGTTGCTGACCTCGATCTTCCGTAGGATTAAATCAACGAGCTCGATTGGCCGAGGGCGCACCCGGCGGTTGTAGAGTCTTGTGACGACTCTTCTATAAGAGAGGGCTCGGAGGTGCGCGTCGGCTCTTCATTCTTCGATGAGATCTAAGCCGACTTGGAGTCCGTTTTTTGACATGACATCATTGATGTTGTCAACTCAGGGTGTCGGAAAGACTACCTCGGGCGGAAGCACCGCCTCGGTACCGAACGCCAAGCTAAAGGGTGATTCCCCCATGGCGGTCTTCGGTGTTGTTCGGGAAGCTCACAGTATGCTCGGGAGTTTATCGACCCAGGTGTCGTGAGCTCCTGTGACTCTTCTCTTCAGGCCTTCCAATATTGCCCGGTTGGTTACCACGGCCAGGCCGTTAGTTTGGGGGTGGGCCATCGAGCTAAACCTCAACTATATCCCATAGCTCGAGCAAAATCTTTTGAACTTTTCGTTGTTAGACTAGGCGCCATTGTCGGTGATGATGGCTTTGGGGATGTCGAAACGAGTAATGGTGTTCTTCTATACAAATCCTTCTACTTGCTTCTCGGTGTTGGATGCTTATGGCTCGGCCTCCACCCATTTGGTGAAGTAATCCACTCCGACGATGAGGAATCTTCGTTGCCCCGAGGCCGGTGGGAATGGGCCGAGGAGGTCCATTCCTCATTGCGTGAAGGGCCATGCGCTATCAAGGGGGGTCAATAGAACTGTGGGTTGATGATATGCTCGGGAATGCTTTTGACACTACTGGCATCGTTGTGCGTATGCCATAGCATCTTGATGCATGGTTGACCAATAATACCCTTATCGGAGGACTTTGGAGACTAAGGTCCGATCGTAGATGTGCTCCCCGCAGATCCCCTCGTGAACCTCAGCTAAAACTGTCTGGGCCTCCGTGGGATCCAAGCAACGTAGGAGCGGTTGGGTGAACGACCTCCGATAGAGTCGTCCGTTCATGTCGCGATACCATGCCTGTGTGCATCGGAGCCGTCAGGAGGCCGCTTTGTTTGCCGGCAACGTCTCATCTCTTTTGTAACGGAGGATCTCTTCCACCCAAGCCGGGGCTGTGTCGGTCGTGGCCACCTCTTTGGTTGCGATGGTCCGGCAGGGAAGCTGCTTGACTTCCTAGGGCAATTTAGTGCATGCACCCTAAGCGAGTTTTGCCAAGGCATCTGCTTGAGCATTCTACGGTCATGGTACCCTTGTTATAGTGAAGTGTTGGAAGTAGCTAACGAGCTTCTTTTGATATGACCGACTACTAGTTGAGAATCGGTGAAAACCTCAATGTTCTTGACTTGGAGTTCGAGGGCCAACTTAAGTCCGGACAAGAGTGCTTCGTACTTGGCCTCATTGTTGGTGGCTTTGAATCCGAAGCGGAGCGCATGTCTAAACGATTGGCCATCGGGACCTTCGAGAACAAGATCAGCCCTGCCCCTTTTGGTGTTTGCCGAACCATCCACATGCAGGCCCAACCGTTGCTCGATATGTCCACAGGTATCGCCTTTAAGAGGAGTTAATTCTAAGATGAAGTCGGCGACAACCTGAGCTTTGATGGCGGTCCTTGGGACGTACTGTATGTCAAATTCTCCCAACTCAACCGACCATTTGAGCATTCATCCGGATATGTCAAACTTCGACAAGATTTGTCGTAACGGTTGGTCGGTCACCACTCTGATAGGATGGGCCTGGAAAAAGAGACGTAGCTTCCGGGCCATCTGGACGAGCGCCAAAGCTAGCTTTTCCACCGGCTAGTATCTCATCTCGGGGTCGCTGAGGACGTGGCTCACGTAGTAGACCGGTTGTTGCACTCCAGAATCTTCCCGAGTCAACACAGAACTGACTGCGTGCTCCGAAGCCGCTAGGTGGAGACTGAGCGGCTCACCTGAGGAGACTACAGCGAGTCGGGGTAGCTGGGCCAAGTGCTCCTTGAGCTGCTCAAAGGCCTCTTCACATTCCGAGGTCCATCTAAAGTCCTTTGGATTCTCCGGAAAAAGGGAAGGCATTTGTCCCCCGATCGGGAGAGGAACCAGGCCAGGGCAGTGAGCCTCCCGGTTAAGCGCTACGTCTCTTTTATCGAGCGAGGAGGTTGCATGTCGATGATGGCTTTCAGCTTCTCGGGGTTCGCATCTATCCCTCTCATGTGGATGATAAAGTCGAAGAATTTTTCCGAGCTGACTCCGAAGGTGCACTTTGTAGGGTTGAGGCGCATGCCGAACTTCCGCAATGTCCTAAATGTTTTGGCGAGATTCGCTAGGTGTGTTCGGGCGATTTTGCTTTTTATGATCATGTCATCGACGTACACCTCCATATTTCTCTCGATCTGGTGGGTGAACATCTTGTTCATCATTCTTTGGTAGGTTGCCCGGGCATTCTTCAGCTTGAACGACATGACCTTATAGAAGTAGACACCTCAGTTAGTGATGAAAGCAATGTGTTCCTTATCCTCTGTTGCCATCTTGATTTGGTTGTACCCTGAGAATGTGTCCAGGAACGTGAGGAGCTCGTGCCCCGAAGTTGCGTCGACTAGCTGGTCGATCGTTGGGAGTGGATAGCAATCCTTCGGGCATGCTCGATTAAGATCGATGTAGTCAACACACATTCTCCAACTTCGAGTAAGCTTTTTAACGAGAACTACATTCGACAGCCATCGAGGATATCTTGCTTCAGCGATGAATCCTGCCACCAAAAGTCGCTCTACCTCGTCATCCACCGCCCTTTGTCGGTCGTGCGCCAAAAATATATTAGTCTTGTTTTAAACAATAAAGATTTAAACAACAGCAGATTGCATCAAAATTTAGCCCATGAAAGTATATTTTTTACTTGCATGCTCTCTTTCGTAGTCACTAGAATCCATGAAAGTATATTTTTTATTTGCATGCTCTCTTTCGTAGTCACTAGAATCCATGAAAGTATATTTTTTATTTGCATGCTCTCTTTCGTAGTCACTATAATCCATTTATATTAATATTCATAGACCATTCATCCATTTATATTAATATTCATAGACCATTCTTGTCATGTTGATCTACTTTAATCTGTTCTTATTAGATTAATCTTTTGTTTTGGTGGCTCAAACATTCTTTTATATTCATATTCTCGAACTTTTGGCTTTTGTTTTAATTTTTCATTACCCCTTTTCTACAAAATATTGCTTCTTTATTATTATTATTATTGTTGTTGTTGTTGTTCTTAATTTTTACAAAATGAAGGGGGATTGATTGGGCTTCAGAAAACATTGAATTTTAGCTAACTCCATAATGCAGTATATTAAATGTCGTACATCATTATTCCTTTGTGAGGTAACTTTTCCTACAGGGAATGAATGCTATGTTCTGCTACCGGTGTTATGTTATATAATTTTGAAAATGGGGAAGAACTACTAGAGATCACACACAACAAACAGCATGTATATCTGTTACACACTATGCAAAATCCTACCCACCCCCCACATATAGAACAATCAGAAACCGTAAAAGGAGGAAGAATAATAAAAGAAAGAAAGAAAGAAAGAAAGAAGAATCAGTTCGTTCGTTCGTTCCCCTTTTTGCACAGTTGTTGTATAGGAACAAGGAAGAAGATAGGGGTGGTCCTGATGTCTGGTGATCACTTGGGAGCAGGATTAGGATTGGAGACGGATGGATGGGAGAGCGGCTTTTTCCTTGGGAGGCACAGCATCGGAGGGCTCCAGCACATGAACGGCGCCATCGCTCATTCCCAGTGCTATCTGGTTTGGTGCGGATGGGTGGGCAGCAATCACCACAGGATATACAACAGCAGCTTCACGGCTGCATCGACGATATTAATTTATTAATTTAATAATTTAGGCTTTATAATTTATATAGCTGACAGACAGAGCTTTTTCTTTTTTAAATTTAAGATTAAATGTTTGTTAGGGGGTGTTCTAAAATTATTAATTTAATCAATTCAATTGAAAAATAAATTATAAGTCGATTTAAACTAACTGGGATTGAATTAATTTGTTTTTTGAATCGATGATCTGAATAATTTTAATGATTTATTAAAATATTTATGTAAATTAATCAAACGGAGTTGTTACCTCTTCTGAATGGATGGTGATAAATATGCAGAGGGTGCAATTCGACAACGAAGCTTCAACCCGTCCGCTTCGAAAATTCCGACAGCCCCGTCCCTGAATCCAGCATGTACCAACAAACCATCGCAAGAATATGTTGCACTCGAAATCGATGCAGCAAGCGCATCTCTAGGAGACCACTGCAACCGAGAAAGAAAACAAACGTGTACCCCCCCCCCCCGTCAGCCGGAGAGACCACTGCAACCCCGAGGAACCTACGTATCGTTCTCTTCTTATCAAATCTATCTAACTCTATCAGAAAAAGGACTAACCGAATGCATGCACTCCAGCTTGCTGTCGTAGATGGATAGTTGGCTCGCGTGGACGACCAAGAGATGTGGATGATTCTTGTGGAACTGAACTTTGGTGTCCCCATCTAAAGGGGCTGCTGCTGCTGCGTGGGAAGCTGGTGCCTGGATAAATCGTGACATCTTCTTCTCCCATCCATCGATACTCCACATGCATAGCTGCAATTAAATCAACCTCATCAGTAAGTAGGAATACCGACACCAATCAGTTTGGACGACAGCTACAAACAAAGACCAAATGAAACTGTGTCAAAACATGGTGAGTTTTAATCACGCTAATCACTTTCGAGATAAGTCGGACGGACGACGTCAAAATCGAGCATATATTTTGATTCAAAAAAAAAAAAAAAAAAAGCCAAAAAAGCCGGCCGGCATGCTTAGGCCAAATGTACACACCTGAGCATCGGCTCCGGAAGAGAGCAGCACATCTAGTGACCGGGAAAATGCAAGGCCAGTGATTTTTTTCCGGTGACCCTTGAGATCGGCCGTGACCTGCAAAGTTTCCAGCAGATGCCAAGATTAAATTTGGCTTCTCATAAAACACAATCGAGTAGGAGGAGAGGTGCTAACCGTCGCGGTTTGCGCATTGTATATTAGA
Source organism: Musa acuminata AAA Group (assembly GCF_036884655.1). Taxonomy (NCBI): domain Eukaryota; kingdom Viridiplantae; phylum Streptophyta; class Magnoliopsida; order Zingiberales; family Musaceae; genus Musa; species Musa acuminata. The sequence continues at coordinate 11,527,746 of NC_088329.1, read as the reverse complement.
ATACTAGAATCCTCGGTTCCGATGGCTATCATATTGTTATTTTGAGGATGAAATGCTAGAAAGGTCGGCACAGGTGGAGGCGACAATAAGGTCGTCATCAGCTGCGAGATAAAAACAAGAAACGTAATAATATCTTTCGAGACTCCCGAGTACAACCATAGCGGAAGCATGTCAGGCAAACAATGGATTTAAGGAAGAAAGAAAACTCGGAACCTTGGACGCCACCAAACTGAACAAAGAGACATTGCCGCCGGACGCAGATATAACGTAGGAGTCATTGTTTGACAAAGCCATACAGGAAGTTCCTTCTTCTGGATTAGCTCCGGTCGTGTCATTGATCATGACGGCACCATTCGATGGTTGCCACAGCCGAGGAGCGACAGATGCATTCGACTGAAACCCGAAGAAGAATAAGAAGAAGAAGAAGAAAGAAGAAGAAGAAGAAAGAAGAAGAAGAAAAACCACCATCACGAAAGATATATATATATATATGCAAGCAATAGATAAAATTCAGTCATGATAAACTCGGTTACCTTGCCGGATGGATTGTGGTCGACACGTGCCCACGTCCACAGCTTATGGACGCCATTGGAGCCGAGACCCAACACGGCTATCCCGGAGTTGGTGTATAACAACTGCACCACCTCGCTTGCCGTCGTGGAATCCGGCAACCGCAAGGCTCTGAGACGAGCGGAGTCAACAATGTCGGATGACTTCCATCCGGTATCTCCTGGAATTCTTAGCTTGACATCAGCGGCCGTCGTACCGTCCACCGTGGCCTGCACAATTCGTTTTACCGTGTCGTTATAATCCCTGCTCCGAATATATTCGAAATTTGAAGGGAAGGAAAAAAGAAAAAAAAAAAAAAAACTTATATTTACTTTATTCAGACAGACAGACCACCGCAACCGGTTGCACAAAATTCGTTCGTATAATCATTTTATCCAAACATTAGTAAGTTATAAAAAAAAAAAAAGAAAACCTTATACCTCCTCAGATGGCCTCTTCTCCCTCGTCGTTAACGACCTTTTCCCGTCTGTGTTTGCTAGGATCTTAATTCCATCGTCGCTTGTTGCCACCGCAAGCAGTGAACCTTCTCCGTTGAGTCTCAACCGAGGGCTTGCCTGCGTGTAAGGAAGAAGAAGAAATAGGATAAACTAAATGTTTCAGTACGTCACAGTGGGAACAAAAAATTAATAATAAAAAATAAAAACTACTAACAGGCAATCCACCATCTGCATCAGTAGATGTTAGCATATAAGCACGGTCCATATCCCAAAACTTTATCAGATTTTCATCTCCGGCTGCCAAGAGGTTCCTAGACGTATCGAACTGGACAACTCCGAATGGCCGGTTTCTGAACCCCGAATACGTCGTCTTGATTCTGCCGTTGGTTTCATTCCACTCGACCAGATGAGTTTCACCGTCTTTGCTGGTCCCACAAGAGAAAAGCCTGCGGCGGCGGCGGCGGATTGAAGATATGTAGTAGTAATTTCAATGATGATTCGTGAGACCGAAAATATATCAAAAGCAAAAAGAGAGAGAGAGAGAGAGAGAGAGAGAGAGAGAGAGAGAGAGAGAGAGAGAAAATATGACTATGAGTCACACCGACTAATTGTAATAACTAAAAAGGAAGGCATCGACAGGTTGCACCAAGGCTGCTGACATATAAAGAGCAATGGGATGGTGACAAATTGCGATGCGGAAAGACGGAGTTCTCACCTTGTCCCATTTGCACCGTAAGCCATCGTCGTGCACCCGTGACCGGGAGCGTCATACTCAACTTTGGGACCCGAACCATCGTAGAACCATGCTTTGATTTTCCCATCACTACCCGTCGAGAATATAAACTGCATCAATCAAGCCAAAGTGAGATCACTAACCGAGCAAGCTTTTTCGGATGGTTACACCGGCTAACGAGTACGACAACACCAACACCGAACGAACCTCGATGGACTCAATATGGCGAGCGCACACAGAATAAACAGGTGCGTCGTGGCCCTCAAAGGTGTACCGCTTCTGCCCTGTGGCAGCATCCCATACCTGTCGTCGGTCGGTGCAACAGAAAAATCATAAGCTCATGCAATTTCTTCTTATAAAATAGATAGGCCAAAGCACATCTATCTTGTGCTGCTCACTTTAATCGTCTTATCTTCACCGCATGTGACTATGGATAAGCTCTTGTCGGGATGGGAGAAGGCAATATCATTAACACTACCCACATGAGCATCGATCTACATAACACATATATATAAAACAAACCGGTCAGGCACATACTTGTACGAGGATGAATATAAAATATAAGAATAATAAAACATTTAGCTTACCTCCAACAGTTGTCCCAACTCAGCATTTAAGCTGAAAGCATATGTCTGAACAAGATGCTTTGAAAACGCAACACCTACATCAGAACATACATTAATATCTAAAATTAAAAACTATCGACTTAAGTTGAATCGTAGTACCGAGAATAGAACCATCTGGGCTCCATAGGCATCTGTTTACAGATATGGTAGCATCTTTAACGAGCGACGACTGCTGGATGAATGAATAAATGAGGTAACACACACCCGTGAATCATATTATTTTACACGACAGACAGACGGAAAACCGGACCAAATATCAACTTTTAAGCCCAAGGGAGAGAGCACCTGCAGAGGCATAGAACAAGATCCCATATCCCAAACCTTGAAGGTCTTGTGCGCTATCCTCTCTTTAGACCCGACTTCCCATATGTCAACGTCACCAACATTTGTTCCAACTACAAAATAAATCAATATGACACAATTTTTATAGAAAAAAAAAAAAAAAAAACACATCCATATGCTACTCGATAATTCAAGCGCGCCAACCTAGAAGAATTGTTTGGTGGATCGGGTGGAAATCCAAACTCATGACATTCGAACCCTGGTTAAGAGTCCGCACCACAGTTTTCGGAATATCATCTTGAGGGCGAATATTGGGCGGATGACTTGCACCGGAGAACGACGCCTGAAGCACAAGTTTCGGCCATGAGCAGTTTCTTTATACTGAACCAAGCTACAGACAAGGAGATTGTTACCGCAAGTCTTTGGCAGGTGTTAGCTGTTTAATACCTCATCTGTTTGGGCCGTGCGTAATCTCTTCCACACGCGTTCAGACTCCACAGTTTGGTTATCCCCCCCACCAGGAGGAGCATTTGTCGGAGTCCTTGGATGTTTAAAGAAAGCAGCTACGGCAGTGAAATTTATTAAGTATAGTCCCTGCAATCTTCTCAGTCACCAGAAAATTTAAAAAAAAAAGGGGCATTCGAGGAGCACCTGCACTTTGAGGCTGAAGCAGACCTGAAGGGACTTGCGCAGCAGCAGCAGCAGCATCATGCGGTAATGGTGGGTTAGCAATTGCCATCCATCTCTGAGTGGCACTTGCAGACGGAGAGACAACCAATGGGAGTGGCTGAATCAAATATAAAAAAAAAAAAAAATGGTAATTCAACATTAGTCGATCGATAACAAGGAGCAAAGAGAAGGAGAAGTCCTCTTACAGTATGAGAATCCATCGGAGGCAATGTTTCAGCTCTAGGATTAGGCGGCCCCATGAACTGGACATTTCTTGGGGCGGGTCCACGGGCTCCATCAGTAGGACATGTGTGATCAGTATAAAGCGTGTGGAAAGTTGGGCTGGGGCGTGGATTCGGGCACTGTTGGTGCTGCCAACGCAGACTATAAAAGAAAATGTGTGAATCTCAAACGTCGGAATAGAAACACACGCTCCTGACCGATGATGATTCATATGATGATGATTCATATGCTCAAGTAACTGTGAGTCTTGTTACTACTCTGTGCTACCTACTAAACAATTAACTGCTATTTCATTTTTATAGAAAGAGACTCATCAACTAAGTTTGGAATGGAATGATTGCCAATAGTAGTAGTAAAAAAAAATACTATTCAAGTTAATGGATAATTAAAGAATACCCGAACGTACGTACAATAAATAAATAAAAAAAGAAAGAAAACAGAGGAAATACCATACCATACCATACCATACCTTTGCTTGATTAAAGACTCGAGCCGAGATTCGCAAGGTGGAAACTTTAGCTTCTCACGAAACACAGGATTAGCTTCGAAGAGCTTCTTCAGCTCCACCCACATGTTATTTCTCGCAGATTTTACGTCACCGTACTTGGAAAGCTGCTGGTTTTGCCTTCATATTCGGTGGTGGATAAAAAAAAGGATGTCTCGTCGTCATGAGAATAATTTGTGCATCACTCTCTCTTAATTACAAAAAGCCAAACCGGATTACCTGAAATTCTCCAAAGCAAGCAGCTGAACCATCTCCTTGTAAAGCTCCTCATTGAAGGAAGCAAAAACCTTGAGATCCTTCCTAAGTATATCGATGGCTTTCCCTCTATCTGACCTATTATATAAGAAGAAGACCAAACAAAAACAGAGCATTTTAGACATGAACAATAAATCTGCCAAAACCAAAAAAAAAAAGGAATTATAAGCTTCCAAAACATCTCACATGTCAAGTGCTTCCAGGTACTTCTGCTTCCTAATCTCAAAGTAAATTTTCACAGAATGCCGATTATCTTCGAGCTTGGTGAAACTACCAAGGTACTTTTCAGCTTCATCCCAGTTCCCTTCCTGAACCAGATCCCCGAAATATTTCATGTTGAAGTAGCAGCCTGACTCTTGTTCCAACCTATCATCCAACCATTTTGCTCCGGTCATAACTTTTACAGACAGATTATAGAATTAAAATTGCTGAAGAAATTAAGACAACTTACTTGTGAACTGCTTCCTTGTACTTCTTTTCATTCAAGTACTGCAGTATCAGAAAAATCAGTTCCTCTTTCAAGGCTGTCATAACTTGCCGGCCCCTAATTCTCGAATGCTCCACGACGAACGATCCGGTTTCTAGAAGAAAGAAAGACACAAATCACATTCGTCACAAAGATCCAAGACGCCATGGCCAGGCTCAAAGATGCAATGTCACATCAATCCCTTCCCAAACGTAATAGAAAGAACACGAACGATGACCTCCCGTCCACTAGCTCGCAATCCAAAGACGTGACCTGAGGACCCCGAAAGCCTACCTAACTGATACTTGGGAAACACTAGTACGAGAACGAAACCCCAAATAGTTCCCTGTCCCAACCCTGCCTAACCCCAAATAGTTCCACCTTCAAGATTCAAAAGAAACGAAAGAAAACCCTACCGGGCCGTCACCAGGGCGGAGAGAAAGGCACAAAATGGCGATGCAGTGGCAATCTGAACCGCCACCGTGCTCCCTTGCGATGATCCCGCAACAGAGTCTTTGATCTGGAGTCGGATCCTTCAAGAAACCGCCAAATGCAAAAATATCTTTGTGTAAGCAAGCCCGATTCGAATCGCCTCCAAAGTTTCTAGGGCTTCGAACGGCTCTTCTCCTTCCTTACGGCTTCTTGCACTCGCTTCCCCTCCCTTCACCTGTTCCTTCTCCCCACTCCTCCCCATCTTTGTCGCCTTTTATAGCCCCCCCACCCCGTCCGGTTCCTATCATTCCCCCTGAGGCTTTTATAGGTAAGGAAAACCTGTTGCCTAAAAGACCCCCAATATTTAGGAAACCACCAGATTACCGCTCCCATGGTGGTGGGGGCGGTGGGTAAAAAGCGCGTCGCTGCTGGTCACGTCGGGAAGGGCATTCTTGGAAACAAAGCCCGATGTCTATTTCGAGAAGACAATTAATTTCAATAAAGGGTAATTTAGTCATTTTGTCGTTTTGCTGCCGACTCGGCCTCGTCAACCTTTCTCGTACTCAGTCCAATTTAAGTCCTCTGTTTCCGAGACGATAACATCCTACCCTTTTTTGCTGGGCGCGCGCGCTTTGTTTTGCCTTTCTGCCCTTGGGCCGTGGGCGCCAAAGGGGGTTGATATGTCGAAAGAGGGCGTGGGATTAGTAAGCGTCTTTAATGGGATCCTTTCACGTCACCGCGAGGCGGTATCTGCCGAGGCATCGCAGATAAGTCGGGTACCATCTCACCGAATGATAAGCAGATCTGCGTCTCTCGGGGAGAAGGGAGCCAGTCCAAACGGGGCAACCGCCGTTCCCACAGGACCCAGGGAACGGATACGTGTCCACCTATGGCTCTATCACGTGCGAAACGATTCCAATGCGGACGAGGTTAACATGACATTAATTATAATTGGTAGGAAGTAAAATGTCTATAGACGGCCATTATTATTATTATTATTATTATTATTATTATTATTATTATTATAAATTTGGTATAGCATATATTACCATCTAATTATTTGGATTCTCTGTACATGTTCTGTTGTATCACTAACCATCCAAAAATAAAACAAAAAAAAAAACTCGGATTATTTTATGCAAATATATAAAAACATATATAGTATATCGATGCCAGATTAAAATTTCCATACCTTTGCTCTAAGTGACCAAAACAATGTCGCCATAAAACTTTTGTAATGTTCTAAGTGAGTAGTAAAGAGTCGATCACAACAGAGTTCTGATGAATCATGACAAGTTCTGATATCATGCGGCAGCATTTGTGTTAGATACAATCAAAAGACAACTTTCAACATCATACACAAGCCATTGTGAACTGACACTGAGAACAGCTTACTCACATCTCAGAATAAATCAGTCAAGATGCCATCCCCAACAAATCCAAAGGCATTGAGGAGAAGAAGAAAGGAAATATACACAAACTCTTCAGCTTCAGGTAATCTGAACGTTTGTAAACAGGAGGAGGAGATGCCAGCTCAATGTCTTCCTGAGTCTTGCAACTCCTTCAGGGCTGTCACTAGCCAGTCAAGTCCCTCGTAGAGGCCATCGCCGGTGAGGGCACAGGTTCCCTGAACATGCCAAGTACGGTTCCTCAGATCGTAGAGACCCAGCCCTTCAGATATCTCCATTGGAGTCATCACCCCTCTCTGAACAAGCAAGAAATAGTTGTTCTTCAGATTGTGTAACTGATTGGAAACAAATAGAGTAATAGTAAACATGCATACATCAAGGTCTAATTATAATCTTGTACATTTTTCCAAGTGAGGAGGATGTATACAGCTCCCTGGTTTGTGTTTCATTTATGAGGATGAGTAGTCCTAAGGGGAAAAAGGGATGGGACAGTCACAAATCAAGCTCCGCTTTAATCAACAGAAATAACCGAAACCTATTAGTTTATGGCTTTGGCTATTTCATAAGAAATTTTTATATAGTTGAAATAAATATTGACTATGTTTCACCAAAGTCTCTTTTATTATATATATATATATATATATATATATATATATATATATATATATATATATATATATATATATATATATATATATATTTTTTTTTTTTTTTTTTTTGCAAAGGGTAAGTGGTGATGATGGGATTCAAATCTAAGAACTTGTGATATACTATTAAAGTCCTTACCAACCAAGCTATCTGATACCTTATTTATATATGATAATATGTAAACAGGTGGAGCTACCACCTTTTTTCCCCCCCCCAAAAAAAAAGAAAATAAATCCAAGCTCATATGTACAATAAAGCAAGTAATCATAAGCCCATATTTATAATAAAGAAAGTAATTTCAATTAAGGACGACACCACGTACTTGTAATAGCATTATGAGATAAATATAGGCTACTAACATACCAAATCCTGTTTATTAGCAAATACCAATATGGTACTGTTGAGCATGAAAGGATCCCTGATGATAGCCTGAAAGAAGCATTATACAATTGAAATTACTGATAAGAATTTTCAGAAGAAGAAAAAGAGCTAAATTAAAATGACATCATTTAATTCTAAACCTGAAACTCTTCTTTGGCATTCCCAATTCTTTCTCTGTCTAAGGAATCAACAACATATATCTGAAAACAAGAGATCAATAAACAATATTAGAAATTGAAAGCTACAAAGGAATAATTGTGCAAGCTTTAGGACTAGAAAATACAGCCAGTGGACAGGCTTCCCACCAATATGGGATTTAAAAAGAGTCAATTTAGATCAAGTCTAATGATGCAGATCTGTACAGGAATGGAACTATGAATTAAAATGGTGGTGATGATTGCGAATTGCAAACCTTTCTTTTTTTCTGTGAGAACATTGAGGGTTCTTAATTCATGAACTTACCATATGATGACAGGAAAACTTGTGAAAATAGACATTTTAAACTCTTCACTCTACCTCACTAGGAATTCATATTACTTATCAATTAGTCAGCAGGAAGAAAAATCTGTAAGCTTATAAAGCAACATAGAGACACATGGATTCAACTGCTTATCAAAATTTGTTGACTTGATGATCAGAAGTATATTTCAGCACTTTGTTGATCCCTGAAGGAAGGGATTCAGAGGCTAGAGAACAAGCAACTTGAGAACTGATTATAAAGGATGCGTGTTAAGACTTCAGCCAGCTGGAATTCACCAGAAGAAAAGAATCATCCAAATTTTGACTCAAAATTAAAGGTTACTTGAAACTGAAAAAACCATGTCATTGAAGAGTAAAAGGTCACCAACATACCAAATATAAAGATCAAACATGTAGAAACAACAAGTTACCAGAGCATCAGTATTGCAAAAGTAATGCCTCCATAAGGGTCTCAATTTTTCTTGTCCACCGACGTCCCAGACTGTAAATACCACATTTTTATATTGGACTTTCTCTACATTGAAACCTAGAACAAAATATAAGATAGAAGGGTTGTGATCAACATTGAGGTCAGAGGATCAAATAATCACAGTTGTCAAAATACGGGTTATATATAAGCAATTCGCGAACACAGAAATATGTATAACAGATCAACAATGAGGCAGAAAATACAATAAAGATCATAGTTTGTCAAAATATAGCTTCTAAATAAACTATTCATGAACCAAGGAAAACCATATAAAGTACAAGCCATTTTCTGCATCAAAGGACCAACATATTAAAAAAACGTACAAATAATTTAATAGAAACAGCAGAATCATGAATGCTATCTTCTCCCAGATCCATATCCACTTGGCATGTTAAACTTATCTACTCCTTGCAACCTTAACTTTTAAAAACATACCAAAATACAATCTCAGATTGCTACCAAAATTCGGTTAGAGATGTTTCGTAAAGTCTCTAAAATGTTCAAGCCAAAGTATGAAGCGAGGAATGGACCAAGTTACATGCTAAAGATCAATAATGTGAAGCAGAAATTACAGAGAGAATTGTTCTAAGGTTTTAGAGTAGGGGAGGAATTTTCTTTTCCTCTCCTTTATTTGTTTCAAAAACATTCAATGATTTGCATCGAGCAAATGATTGATCACAATCCGTAGGCATCTCCTTCAAATTATTGTCAGGAACAATGGACCGAACATTACATTGACATTACAAACACTGAAAATGCAGGGCCCACTGACTGAGAAAAAAATTATGCTTAGAGAAGAAATTACTGATCCTACTGAAGGAGACTTCTTCCTCAAAAGCAAAAGAAAACGAGAAAATTTCAATGATGACGATTTGCAAACTCTGAAACCGATTGATAAAAAGCCAATGGTTCCACTATATGTTCAATGTCTCTCAGGAATGAAAGAAAGATTGTGATAATATCCAAATGCGGATGTGTTTGGACAGAGTTGGGTACAGATATTCCATTTGAATACTAGCCAAATGACCCAGATTTAGTTTCAGCTTTGATATGAATGCATTTTTGCTGTATAAGAGTATGCATCAGATATTTATTAAATTTTGGATCTGGATTTGTATATCCATGTGAAAATAGGTTATGTGTCCAATTTATATTCACATATTATATCAGTGAACTTACACAAAGAGAATGTTCCCGGTGAAGCAATATACACATACTTGTTGAAGCTTCACATGATTTTTCTCTTTGTGATAAACCACTATTACTTGCATACATTTATATACACATGCAGGTAATGGAACTTCTTTCAGCCATAACCACTTTCTTGACCTCCTATGCATGCTGGCTATATCTAATTGTCATCAACATCTACCTTAACCTATATCCACACTAGATCAGGATCTTATTTGTATCCTTCCAAAAGCAGATAGTATTCATATTCTTCCAACATATACTCAATATCAGTTATCTAGATGTTCCCAGTGAACATCTGATCCATAACCATTATAAGAAATATTAATGTTTTCAAAATTTAGCATCCACCATCTGCATCTGTATTGGTATCCACTGACTATGTGGATACTAATGCCCTACCCAGCATTGAATTCTTCTTCACTCCTAGTGTTTCTACATCCTCATCTGAACAAGTAAATGCAATAGAATTCTTTTTCAACCCCTTCTCAATCAAATTTTAACAAACTAAGATAGTTCCAGAGAGTTAGTTCTACAGAATACCTTTTCTATTTGGAAGTGAATTACAGGAGGCTTACCAATAGTTGGAACCGTTGACAAAACTTCCCCAATGTGCAACTTGTACAAGATAGTTGTCTTACCAGCTGCATCCAATCCAAGCATTGCAACCTACAATAGGTTAAGTACAAAAGATGTCATCGATGGATTGTTGCACTTATTCATCAAAATAAACAGAAGTTCTTATGAACATATTACCTACATAAGAAGAGAAAAAACTTCATCTAGTTAAGGAGTCCGGTGAAGGTTGTGATGTTTCAAATACACAGGCATCATTGAACACAAAAACAAACTGTTGCTTTGAACTACTCTTGGAGGGCTATATTAAACCATTGCTTTTATACATGATTAGTACCACCCATGAATTCTAACAAATATAATAATAAATTCTTATCCCTTTTGATAACACCAAACATCCATGTCAATGTACAACAAACTTTTGAGTCTATGAACTGTCTAATATTTAGGTGCCAAAAAAATGGAAGACCTTCCATAAAACTTTCCTTCCAATCAAAGAGGGTGGAGATTGTAAAAAAATCTTCTGGTTTTTTTTTTATAACAAACTCTTCTTCGATATACCCTAATTATAGAACCAACGTATCAAAAGATAGCTTCTGAGTATTTATTTAAACAAAACATTAGCTACTTGCTCCTTATTACAAAACTTCCACTACATTTTTCAGTCTTAGCACTGGATTCCAAAGTTTTTCTCGGTAATTTTAATTCAGAATTTTCCCACTCTAATCTCATAAGTCAAGATACTTTTATCACCAATAAATGTATATCCATACAATAATGAAAAGTCAAGACTTGAGTTGGCCCTTGATTGACCTCGCATCGATCGAGTGCTCGCTTGATTCACGTCCCCATTGCCCTCATACGAGGAATCGTTCCTTCATACATATACGTAATCATCCTAATGTATTCGAAGAAAATCCCTTTTCTAAGTATCATGATATATGTGTTTAGAAACTTCAACTTTTTGGTTTTTCGGATAAATCGAAATTTATATAGGAATATTTATTATGATTTCGAAGGGACCAACCAAAGGAGAAAAACATTGAAGAATATGCTAGGAAAGGTACAGGCACGTGATATGTTCATCTGTTCAGGAGCAAATCGAGTTGGAAAAGATGAAAGGAAAAGAGGGAAAGGGGAATACCCTCATTTCGACGGGGCCGAAGAATCTGTCGAAGAGCTTGCGGAAGGCTTGTCCCATGGCGCACGACCTGCCCTTTTCCTCTACTTCCTTCCTATTTACCCCTCTCTCTATCTCTCTCTCCGATGTTCCTGTATCTCAGAAAGGCTCGATCATCTGCCGAATGGTGAGAGAGCGAGAGGGGAAGAGAAGTTGGTGGTGTTGTTGGGGAAGTAGGCCGGCTTCGGTTTGACTGTGACGGAAGCAAAGACTAACGGAGGGAGGAGGTCTTGAAACAAAAGAATCGAAATAAGTCACGGTGTTGGCAGTTGACCGGAGCCTGTCGCGGGAGGGCACATCGTCGCTGTCCTCACTGATCGGGATTTAGATGAGGGGGCTACATGCGATCGCATGTGCCACTGCCTGCGAATCCAACGGCTCATTTGGTGGGAGGACGACGGACACACGTCCGATGCGTTCGCATGTGCTTCCGACCTCAATTCCTAGTTTGGGTGGGAGGAAACTTAAAAATTTTAAATTCGAAAAATATGAACTAAAAAAAAAGAATTTTAATTTGTGACGTCATCAGAAGTGTAAGCATACGTCTAAAGGTAACTAACCATCTAAACAAACTCATCGTCACTTATCCCTTTGTAAATTAAAATATATATATATATATATATATATATATATATATATATATATATATATATACAAAGTAATCTAAGAAAAAAATTGTCGTAAAATTCTGTGATGTATATATCACCTAACATTTACCAAAATTATTATGAGGTCTGTCGCCGCAAATGGAAAGCAGAGTTAATCAACTGCGGTCTGCATCCTAATGGATTTGAGTCCTATAACACTGCTTAACATCGGCTCACATACATTTACTCTGGGTAATGAAACCACTGAAGCGATACTCGAACATCGCCTGTGGCTTGCTACAGCAGTTACTACCGACCACACGAACAGCCACGAGTCTAGAAGGAATATTTGCTCCCAAAAACTATAGAAAGAATAGAGATACAGTCATCAAATTTACGTTAACAAACACTTCATATGCAGTGATTAAATGGGCTTAACCGAGAGGAGCAACTATTAGCATTGGACATTATCAACAAATTTTGCTACAGAAAGCACCAAAACCAGCGAAGCTAGTCATGCACAACACAGTTCAGATGTACTTATCTATCATCTGGTAAATGCTGAGTATCGTACAATTAGTGAATGAACATTGTGAAATTTTTCACCCTCACCCCTTTCTTGACCTACAGAGTCTTGATAGGTCTTAAACTTTTTCAGACTCCTCTTGATGAGCACCATCAGGTTTAGATGTGGCAGCATCAGATGTGATGACCGATTTTCCCTTGAGATCAGCGACGGCAGGAACTACATCTCCGGATGACGTCTCAGACTGGTATGCCGCCTGCTGCTCTAAAGCCTGCAACTGTGTCTGTAGAAACTGGCAAAATGTCCAACGAAGAGAAGGTTTTAAAACCATTATGAGCAATCATATAATTATCTAAGCGACAAAAAAAAAACTACTGCAGATTTTTGCATATTGTATTTCTACAATAAAACCAACTAGTTAAGTTCATGGCATGATATAGTTCTGCACAATAATAGAAAATTCTTCCAGCGGTGACACAAACCTAATGGTGTGGTTGCCACATCTTTTGATATAGGATTGTGTTGCATCAGCAAAAAAATGTTGAAGAGCAATACAGGATACATGCTATGACCTTTTTTTTCCATGTTGGGAGTAAGCTCAAGTTGTAGAACATCAAAGTTGTTGGACTATGTAGCGAATCCCAGAATGTAAATATACCTGAATCTGGCTACGGATAACATCTTCATGTGCCTTCAATAGCGAAAGCTGCACATCTTGATTGCTGGAGGATGTCTGGCTGGAGGCAATGCTGGAATCAGAAGCCGGAAAAGGAATAGATCTAGGATGTGTGTTGAATTGCAGCGATGGCCCAGAAGCCACTGCTTCTCCGGTAGGCTGTTTCATCACACCACTAAATGCCTCCAAATGAGGATTTTCCATGTGATTTGATGCATAACCTGAAGGCCTGAAAGCATATAATAAGTATAATCTCCTGAGCTATTCAACTACCATGAAATGCTGAAATAAAAGACTTTCTGAATAGAATCCTTCAAAAGTTCACATATACGCCACTTTAAATGGTATAGGATCCTCCCCGTTCTGCCATTTTCGTTTCAGTTCATTCCACCTATTCACTGGAGTGGTGCCACCCATATGGACAGATGGAACCTGCAATGGACCCATATTGAGGGAAAGAGGATCTTGACCCACTCAATATCGTGCATCCGAAACAAGGCAAGCTTTGTCCAGGAGCAAACAACCAAGAAGACTATGCCTATGTAAGCCAGCACATTTTATTGTATGAACTTAAAATTGCATGGGAAGGAAGCCATGTTTTTGGTAGAACAAATACATGGGCCATCAAGTGTCAAATTGTTGAATTGATTATCCTCATAGTGCTAAAACCAACAGAGGTCTTAAATTCTTAGCTTCCATATTCTTAACCTATTATTTGCATTTTCTCCATTGTCATGTTTATTTTTTCTACATGCACACAGACCTTTCTTGACCAAAATTTTCTCACAAGTTGCTTAACAAATTACAAGGTGTGCTAATTTTCAACTGTGCATTCATGTATATTCAATTAATGAAAGAAACACTACAATTGTTGCATTACTAATAAACTTTTCCACAGAATATGTATCTCAAAGGATACAACAAGAATACAATATCTTAAACTAATGTAATAATGGATGGACGTAGTCAATTTAAAGCATAAAATCAAAGAATATTGAACCAACAGGCCCAGAGCTCATGTAAAACAAACCAAACTAACTGGCAAAACATATACATGCACCCATACCACAACCAAGAACATTCTTCTCTCCAGAAAAATATAATTTGATTAAACTGAATTTACATTAATGGCATGTTAATCAAGACAACTCATGCATTCTAATTAGTTATGGTTCTAGAATAATGGTGCTAAATTTGGATCTAGCTTGATGAAATTAATATTTGGTAGGACCAAATTTCAGGCAATACCATCCATTTTAGGGGTCTCGCTTGACCACGGTTGTTTTCTCAAAATACTATGATTATGTTTATTAATTCTGATATTACTAGTTCCAAGCAACGTAGCAAAGTATTACTTTGTTAATATACTCAAATCAGTTTCACAATTATCACATAAAACATGTCACTAGTTTGTATAATCACGTAGAACAAAAACAGATGCATTACCCTAATTTCCTACAAACTAGTAAAATAACTTCTTGTGAGAACATTTCAAAGTTAGCACTTATTGTAATTTAAACGCAAGCATCTAGGATTGCTTAATAGAGGTACTACTACAGAAGATTCTGTCTAATATTGCATATATTCTGATTGAAGGCAAACACATGATTCCACTGGCTTTAAGCTGGTTCGTAGATGCATACCAGAAGGAACTTGCTAATTTCCTACAAACTAGTAAAATAACTTCTTGTGAGAACATTTCAATGTTAGCACTTATTGTAATTTAAACGCAAGCATCTAGGATTGCTTAATAGAGGTACTACTACAGAAGATTCTGTCTAATATTGCATATATTCTGATTGAAGGCAAACACATGATTCCACTGGCTTTAAGCTGGTTCGTAGATGCATACCAGAAGGAACTTGCTGGAAGATAACTAAATGATTTCTCATATAAGGAAGCAGCCATGGCAGCAGCTTGAAGCCTTGCTTGATGCCGGCTTAGATTAGCACCTCCTGCACCATCACTGGGACCTTGTGATGATGTGCCTTCCGTTGCTGATCCAACTACAATGAGAATAAGATAACCACAGGTCAACTAAGCACTACCAAAGCAATAGCGGCAAAAATCAGACCTGGTGAACTTAAAAATAAGTACTAGCAATGTAACTTTTTCCATGAGAATAATACAATCTAGGAGATGGTTCATGCCTGTTAACAACAATAAAGAAGGAAGTTAGTAAAAGCACCATACTTGTCATGCAACTAATGGTCGTGATTAGATAAAAAATACATGTCAACTCCAACTGTATCAGCTGCAAACTAAGAATTGAAATTGTCCTTTTAATCTAGTTTTATTTTTTGTAAGGGTGGATCTAGTTCTGTTTGAACTGTACTAATCCAGCAGTTTGGAGTCAATCGTGCACTGATTGGATGCTTAAATAGTCAAATAATTATCAGATAATGGACATTAATACCTACTATTTATCATTCATGGTGACTAAAATTCAACAGAACATACCATATATACCAGTCCTAACTGGACTGGTACTTCAGAAAAGATCCTTTTTCATATTCCATCATCAGAGTCCTAGCATGGTCCAAGTTCCATCTTATTAAGTATTATATTTAGTGAGGACTTTCCTGGAATTAGCAAATCAGTAGATATAAAAAATGTATATCTCCATTTTTTTTCTCTCCGTTTTCTGCTTTAGTGTTCTCACTCTTCATATCTCACACTAAAGCATATTAATTCTTAAAAATTTAATTTATGCTTCCATATCCTCTGGAGTCATCAGTTGTACATCCATTGGTATTAAAGCTTCAGTCCCAAAGCTTCTTTCACTGTTTCAACTTTGATTTGGGGTACCACAAGCAGATTTAAAGTAAAGTGAAATATAATGTCAACCTACACAAAGGAACCAGCTGAAGGGCATATTAAGTTTTTGAACCTAGATGGAAGCAAAAATGCCAGGAAGAATTGGGAAAACCATATCATAGACAATTGGATGCCCTTTTCAATTATCATTGCAGATGGGTGAGCAAGTTGCTAAAAATGGTTGGTCAAATAAAAAAAAGGTGAAAATGCTTACCTAAGACTTGGAAACAACAAAAAAAAGTTCACTTAATTGTTGCTGCCCACATTATGACTAATATCTCAACAATTATTGGTAGGAATCCAGTTTAAATTAGGTAACTCAGATGCATGCTCCCCTGAAAATAAAGAAATAGCCTAGCAGAACGATGAGGGGGAGGTGGAAAGGTGTGTGGGACTATTTTCACCGTCAAAAGTGACAAATATTTACAAAATTCACAAAGTCATCATTTTAACAGATTGGCTGATAATTCTTCAGAAAAGGTCCAGTGAACAGAGTAGTTGATTGTCTATAGAATATACAAAAGATACCAAGACCAATGGACTTTTAGATAGGAAACCAGATGTGAATATGGCTTGAACTTTGAACGGACAAACATAAAGTGATAACTACATACAGCATATTTAAAGCAGCCCTGCATCTGTAATATGGCTTATTCCTTTGCTAAGAGACATGACATAATCAAAGAAGCAATCCATCTGCAATTTGACTTACTCCTACAATGAGAGGCCAAATCTCTATAAAGTATGCAATTAGTCCACATGTGGTTTATGTCTACAATTATGCTTTGTCCACTTTTTCGGTCAAATCACAAGCAAAAGAAAAGAAAACATTGGTCCTTGAAGTTCTGAAAAAAAAAAGTATACAATGACTTTATTCCTTCTCAGAAGAATGTCTCCATTTTTATGGTTGCATGCAGCTCAATTTGTACATGGAAGTAAAAGAGTAACATGGATATCTGAGGCAAGCAAGCTCAGAAACATTACCAGGTTGATTAGATTCTGATGGAGTTCCATGATGCCTAGCTGATCCAACTTGCCCATTTTCAGGAGGGACAACCAAAGCTCGGCAAGTAGGGCAAGTATGTTGTCGCTCTAGCCATGACCTTAGACAGTGCACATGGAAAAGATGTCCACATAGCAATTTCTTGGCTGTAACCATCTCCTCACGACATATAATGCATGTTGCATCAGTTCTGTATTAAGGTAATGGAAGGCACTAAATAAGAAAAAATAGTCAAAAAAGTTTTGTAAACAATTTAAGAATATGTGGAGTAAATTGCTTACGCATTAAGTTCTTCTTGTGTTGCATCAGGGAAACGCTCATTCATATTTGATGTAATTTTGCGATAACGAACATAATCAGCAACACGCATTCTGAAACTGCGAAATGTCTCATACAGCTCACGGATCAAGTGCAATGGAATACCATAACTCCTATTACCAACAAAAAAGTACAATTCAACCAACAAAAAACAACTGTATGACAGCATTTATGAAAAGCAAGTTAGAAGTACTTTCTAAAAAGCAACATAGATTTAGTAAAACTTGGTTACAATTGATATTAGTTATGGCACTCTAGGGAAAAGCAGAAGAGTAGTCATATGCACAAAAGTCCTTTTAGTAACCAGGTTGTGTTTTGCATTGCTCCTAGAATGAGCAAGGATTTCATAACACATAAATGAAAGCAAGTTGAATATAGTAAACAAGCACAAATTTGTTGTAGCTGAAAGTATAGAATTGATTGCCTTCCAAAAGCAAACACAAATGAAAAGAAAAATGAAGAGATAGATAAAATTAATTAGTTCCTTAAGTTGTGTACAGTAAGTCAATTTACTGAACTTGTAAGATTGATCTCCTTCAGCCGCATCCAGAGTTCAAGCACTTGTTCTATGATAAACTTTGGCAATCATAATGTTTAACTTCCACATTCACAAATAGAAAAAGTTAGGATGCAACCATAATATTAGCATGCAGTTCATGGGTGCATGCCAATGAACCACAACTGAAATCATATACAGTTGATCGCATGCTCATACCATGCAAACCAGTGCCATCAAGCTACTTGCACAGTTCGTAGGTGCTTGCTAAAGTATTATTCCTATGATACAAAACCAAAAGATCAGCATGTTACAACACGCAATGACAAAGGCATATACAATGTACAATGGGGTTTGATGATGATCAGCATGTATATTGACAATGCTGATGAGGTTTTAAAGTATTTCATGTTAGTGTTCATAATGTAAACCTGGACCAATGTTTCTATGGGCAAGCAAGACAAATAAACAGTGTGAGGAAAAATGTTCAACACTGTTAACTACAAAAGCAAACAATAATATCACAAAAAAGTGAAAACAGATCAGATAAGTAATGGAGTCATTTATGTGCAGTGAGAAAGAAGAGACAAATTATTTAATGCTTTAGTCAACTTAGAGTTGGGAACTCAAAAATATGTTCTCCAGCACAGCCATACATGAAATTAAGTTTAAGAAAGTACTTACAGAAAGATGACTAGGAAGAAAAATATGTATAAAGACAGGTGAAGAAGGTCCCGTACAAGCTCGAGATAAAATGTATAAACAGCCTTTCTCTCCCATTGGCCTTCCATAAGCATGTCACTTACATAGAAAATATACTTCACAAATGTAGATACGGTTGTTGTCGCTAGGATTGTGTATCTGGAATACCATCACAATAATCATAGGTACATACGCCACAAACAAAATGCAAGATTTCAATTGAATTTAACATTCAAACAACTGGCAGTTTGTTGGTCACCAACAGATAGAACTCTCTGTGGCAGCTACTAAAAGATGTTGCTAGAATATGGATGGATAAATGAGTCGGATACAAAGCCAATATCAGTCAAAGATTATACATCTCTAATAGGATAGAAACCCTATTTTATCAAAAGATGCATGAAATTAAGAGAAAAACATGCAGTTTACTAAAGCCTATTTGTCGAACAGTTTGAAATGTAGTTCACCGAGACTCAAATAATAGCAGGATTCTAACAAAATGTGAACTGTTTACTTAACAGTCGTCAAGCTTCGCCCTACTTTTTCAGTGGAAAACAACAAATTCATGCCAGATCCTTGAATTCAGGTAATAATTCAGTTGCATCATAGTAAAAATTGAAACCATGAAAAACTATCACCATTCCAGAAGGTATTATTACTGTATGCTCTCGAACTGCTGGTGTTATTTCCATTATATGATAAAGCATTACAAGAAATTAAACCTCAGTTTGTCCTACTTCTCAACCCCTAAATTTCAAGGAAAACCTCTCCTTTCACCGTATAGATCAAAATCATTATTAAATGTGATTAGCAAATCATTTGTTTTCTTTATTGATGAAAAATAAATAGTATGAGCAACCTGCTTTAGTGTAGTTAATTCCATCATTGAGAATCTCATCTGTTTCATAATGAACGTGATGAGGTTCCAAAGACTACAAACAAAAACAACAACCCTTCTAAGTTCAATCTCTATATATGTTCTACTTCGTTGATATTTCCCAACACTTCATCTTACTAGAAGGTGCCCCCAACAACATTCCTCAGATCATCACAAGCTTTCTTGTCGGTGACAATGGGTCTTCTTTGGTATTCCTTTCTATCGTGTCACTTCTTGCACAAAATATGTGACATTGTCATCCCAAAGATGAAAGAAACGATATCGTAAGATATCACCCATCCCAAAGATGAAAGAAACCATATCATAAGATATCATTCTTCTCACCATATTCTTCCAGGTCATAATCTCCATCCACATTTAACAGAGTACAAAAAGACCATTTAAAATAATACTTTTATCAGGGATTTTCCATACTCAAGCTTCAAATCAACATAGATACTTAGGCTTGTTACCATACAAGATTTGTAAGTGCATAAGATATTATCATGGCTTAACAGTCAATAATTTGTACATATGCCAACAGGTAATAAGAAAAGAATCCTCTTGTAAATTTTAGATCAAATGTGAAACAAAATTCAATTATTCGGCTTTAACGTAACATGCCACAACTCGGTCTAGGTTGTCATCGTGTTGGTTTATAATAAGCACTAAATATACAGAATAATTAAATTAAAGAAACCGGCAAAGAAATGCAAACAAAGTATGTAAATCTTTTGCTGCAGACAATGTCTGATTCGATTAACTTACTCTAATGAAAAGAAGAGTGCGAAATGTAAACAAAGTATGTAAAGCTTTTGCTGCAGACAATATCTGATTCGAGTAACTTACTCAAATGAAAAGAAGAGTGCGACCGATGCTTGCCGAGTTTGAATCAGAGACCTCAAAGAATTGTACAAGAAAAGACAGTCGAGGATTAAGAGGAAAATCATGAACGAAACTATCCGCATATGGGACAGCGGAGAAACAGAGGGCGTTGTCTCAATATATTCGACTCTCTTCTGGGCCAACCAATGCAAGGCTTTGATCAAGAGAAGAGCTGTAACCATCGCTAGGAAGGTAACAGAAAAGTCTTGCCGGAATATGGTGATTGCAAATAGTATATCCATGACCTCCCTCCATGATTGTTCATTGAGCCTTTCGACTTCTGCTTCTCTGAGAGAACCAAGAAACAAACGCTTGACCAACTGCCACATTATGCACATGATGACCAGGCACATGTTCAAAAGAAGCACAAAGCATATCTTGGAGGTGGAGAGGTAGACCAGGGCAGGATAGAACTGCCCTCTGCTGCTAAATGCATAGTAGATCGCGCTAATGGTAGCCAAGAAACTAAATCCAGCATAAGTTTCGAGCCTCATCATTTTCCAAGAAGCTGCCACGACAATTACATGATAAGATAGTGTCTCTACGGAAGGACAAAAAGAAGATCATAACCAAATCCGAACACAAAAAAGTCTAAATAACGAACCGCAGAACCAGCAGGAGAAACATGGTCTTCGAGAAACAAAAGTTGCAATTTCTCCAAGAAAGAAAAAATTCTCATGCATATAAACTACGAGATGCGCAACTTATATCATCTGGACCTTCGTTTGGACCAAATGAACGATGCCAAACCACATCAGATCCCTAATACCAACCCAAAATCAAATTCCTAAACAGAGTAATTATAAAAACCTCAATTTCAGTGACAAATCATCCGTCACTTGCGAATCAACCAAAAATCCCCAACTTGCGTTTTTCCCATCATCAGCATCCAGAAATACACAAATCGATCAAAAAATACAAGTAATAACAACTTACAGAGAGATTAAATATGCGGATCCGAACAACTGAATAGAACCAAGGGTATAAATTCAACGAAGAACACTAGACCATCGCTCGCAAAGAAGGCGAAGGATGGATAGGGCTGACGACCGATGGGAAACGAGAGCGGTCGCAGGGATCCGAGCGACGCATAAAAACTTGGGAGTGTCCGCCCGAATTCTATTACGCGTGTCGCGACGAGTCATCTGTCGACGCGTGTCCAAGACGTGACCGGAGCACAGAACGGGACGGCATATTTGAGTTATATTCTCACCGGTATTTACCCTTATAATTTATCATATTTACAAATACGCCCCTCTGGATCGAGACTCTCCTTCTCCCTATTTCTATAAACCTTCGTAAAAACGAATATTTATAGTTATGTTATTACGAGTATTTACCTAATTGTGTGTTGGCTTTAACTCTATAGCTTAATTTGATTGGGGAATCAAACAGGAGGGAACCGATAAAGTGGTATATCTTATGAACAACAAGATTAGGTTGGGTCAACATTCGTTATTCTAAATATGACAGCTTTGACCCCTCGTTTGACGACCCATATATAAGCACAATTTCTCTTTGTCTCGCAAGAACATCTCCGATTTTGCAGGTTTAGATTTTAAATCGTTCAGTTTCGAGATTTTGATTCGAGCCAATTTGGTCGATTAGGTTGTATAACCGGAGTTCATATCCTTAATATGATTTGACTTGCATCTTTCTTAAACACGTTGGATTTGGATATAAATCCTTTTTTTTATGTTATTATTGAGTGGATAGAATTTGGGATGATATATTATTATTATTATTCTATGACGTATGCACATCTCAAAGCCGACACGTTGTCATGGGACCAACAGCCGATTTATTTATAGCGTCAACTTCGCCAGGGTAAGGATTGGGTGCCTTTTCCTCGAGTCCCTTTTATCCGATGGTATTCAAAATCCCCTTCTTATTCGTGGCTCGCATAACCATCGTTTCTTTTTTCTAAATAGGTCCTCCGACTTCTTTATATTTGATTTTAAATGAGGGGAACGAGATCGCAACGAACACCGCAGATGAAATGGTCTGCGAATAGCCCTCGCCTACCGTTGGATACATATGTGCACGATAGTCAAAGCGTGAACCGTCGTTGCTTTAATATTCGTGAAACAATGATCGGGCGGTGGATGAAAAATTATGACCGCATATTGTTTATATGCGGCGGTAATCCTTCAAATAATAGTTTTATAGTTTTCGTTCCGTATAATTCAAATCTCGCGACGGGTTTTTCCGTTCCTCCGCCGAGTGCCGGAGGCCTCGCCTTCTGCCGCATCTCTCTCTCTCTCTCTCTCCCCCATACCCTTACTTTCCTGTGAATCATGGCTTGAATTTGATTCGTTTCTTTTCTCAATTCATAGTTGATTCGTTTCCTTTCGGGTAATTCTTCATCCGAGTTTTGAAGGGATTATTGAAGTTGACGCCTCTTTCGTTTTTTCTCCAAGAATTAGTTGGTGTCGATCCGGTTGGTGGTGGGTGAAAGGTCGAATCTTTGCAAGATGGGAGCCATGGTATTATAGGTGGTGGTGGTGGTGGTGGTCGAATTTGGTTTTTGCTCGAGTCGATGAGAATTATGGGCTGTTCATAGGCTTGTTCGGTGTTTGGATCGACATGGGGTTCGATTACTACGACATACTGAAGGTGAATCGAAGTGCCACCGATGAGGATCTCAAGAAGTCTTACCGGAGGCTGGCGATTCGATGGCACCCGGACAAGAACCCAAGTAACGAAGAGGAGGCCGAGGCCAAGTTCAAGCAAATCTCTGAAGCCTACGAGGCAAGTTGCATCGATATATCCCTTTCTCTGATTGCTCTTACTGAGTTTTCTTATGATTAGCCGCGGACTAGTGCGGAGATTCCTTTCGGGATCAACATTTCGTTGTTTCGGTAGGCATGATTCCTTAGTTTGATCACAGGAAACGATTAGGTCTGTGGAAGCGACACTCATTTAGTTTAAGATATAAATTCGATAAAGATGTCTTCTGCATTAGTGTAATCCTCTCAGAGGCATTTGAGCTTCCTCCCAGCTTCGACATGCTCCCGTAGAGCATTTTTCTGTCCAAAGTCCGAAATTTTGGGAAAGCTGACCTTTTTCCCTGTCTGAGAGAGAGGAGTAACTCTGTATATTGTTTACGATGCCTCATGAAGATGATTCCATCAACAAGAAATAGAGATCAAGCTGGGAATGTTCTTACCTTTCAAGACTGTTTGGTTCAGGTACTAAGTGATCCTCAAAGACGGGCAATATACGATCAACACGGAGAAGAGGAGGAGCCGAAGGGCGTGCCTCGAGATGCCGAGGACATATTTACCGAAATCTTTGGAAGCAGTAATCCTTTTGGTTTCGAGTCCATGAACCGTACAAAGTCTACGAGGTTTCAAGCAGATGGTAGTGGCTCTGCTGCTCCTGCTGCCCGGCCATGGAAAGCACCTGCCGTGGAGAGAAAGCTGGCGTGCAGCCTCGAGGAGCTCTACCATGGCACAGAGAAGAAGATGAACATCTCTAGAAATGTCATGCAACCTAACGGGTATAAGCTTCTTCCAAATGGAATAAACTACCTAGCTAGCTAGCATTGTAATCGAACCTTATTCTTCGCTGCCAATTCCAGTCTTCATATATGTCGTCGTCTGCTATGATATGAATAGTAGGATCTATTGTCTCTCTGTTTGAGTTGTTCGTTTGGCTGCAGATCTAGAAATAACTTGTGCAAGTTCATAACATTACATGCAAGTTTACTGACTCTTCTTCCTGTCGGTACAACGCAGACGTACGGTCCCAGAGAACGAGGTGTTGACGGTCGAAGTGAAACCAGGGTGGAAGAGGGGAACCAAGATAACGTTTCCAAACAAGGGGAACGACAGACTCGCTGCAGATGTAGTCATTGTGATCGACGAGAAGCCTCATGATGTTTACAAGAGGGATGGCAATGACCTCGTCGTCCACCACAAGATCTCGTTGGTGGATGCACTAACAGGGACCAGGATCAACCTCAAGACCCTCGACGGGCGCGACTTGGTGATCGAGATGACTGACGTGGTGAAGCCTAGCTATGAGCTGGTGATCCAAAGCGAAGGGATGCCGGTCGCAAGAGAGCCCCGGAAGAAGGGGAATCTGGTGATCAAGTTTGATGTCAAGTTCCCTTCGAGATTGGCACCGGAGCAGCGTGCAGCCATCAGACGCATTCTCGGAGGATGATTGCCGTGCGAAAGTAGGTTTGTGTTTGTGTTCTTCTGTGGCGACACTAATATTTCTCTCGTTTCTAGTGCTCATAGTATCCCTCCCTATCATTCATTATGTTTTGTTGAAAAGATGTTGTCTCTGGAATGTTTTCTGATGTAACAAACAGTGGTTATAAACTCAAATGCTGTAATTCTTACATGAAGTGAGATGGAATCCCAAGGGGTTGATCTCAAACTTGAGCAGATTAATGGCTTCGCTTCATTTATCACATCATATTATAGAAGCTCAAGTATTCACAAACAAGAAACAACATTATAGAAGCTTAAGCATTCACAAACAAGAAACAACATTATAGAAGCTTAAGCATTCACAAACAAGAAACAACGAACTTGCCTGGACCAGGGTAACGAGCCACTGAGGAAAGGTGATCACTCCCACAACCATGCATGGTTGATGCGATCGTCATGACTCGGCATTCTGCAAACATGCAGATCCTAGTAAATCCTCGAAAAGAAAATTAGAAGAAAAACATCCTCCATCTGCACAAGAATTCTCTCTTTTGGAGTCTGTTTACAAGTGCCCTGACCGAGCGTCGCATTACAAATCTATGCCAGTTAATGGTACATCCAAAAAAGTTAAAAGATCAACATGATACTGAACATCATGGTATTTCTTCGAACCTACCTGCGTTCAACTTGATTTTCCCAGCATACAAGGCAAAAAATTCTTTCAAAACATTTCCATTTGTTGTTCTTGTTAATATATTTCTTTCACCAATCATCTGTTCTCACCAAATGTGGTTGGAGTTGATCTGCATCAGCGGGAGGAATTCTGAAGTTAGCATAGTGCTTGCGGTTAGACATCCTCAACAAAACAGACGAGCACTGCTCTGGAAACACTTCTTTATGGGGTGACCTGGCCAGAAGGATCTCTTGTATCCTGTCAATAGCAATCCACAAATGTGGAATCCAGTAAATGATGTCACTGTGTACAATCTTAGATATCATATTAACCCATCACTCCATCTTGATGTGATCTTTTTCACCACAAATTCACCATGACAACATTTCATGGACACTGCTGTCACCGCTGACTGTATTATTTCTCTTTGGCAGCTTCGAGAGAGGTTTAATCCCCACCTCTTGATCAGCCTCCATAGCATCATCAGGTAATGCATTAAGCTCGAACCTTTGACCCCACTCTCAGGTTTCTCAGAAACAAGAGTCCATTCAGATTTATCGCATCTAGAATGTCCCCAGCCTCAGATTCTTTGCCAGCAAACTCATAAAGATGGGCAGCAGCACTTAATATAAACCCATCAGGCTTTAGGAACTTATTAATGGTTTCAAAGAACGAAAGACCTTTCTCGACAAGCCCATAGTCCATGTATGCTCGCATCATAGTTCTACAGCATGCTAAATCAGGATCCAAGCCTGTTTCTCTCATTTCTCTAATGACTCTTTCTGCCTCAAAAATGAATCCTTCCTTGGTGAAGGCAAAGATTAAATGGTTGAAATGAGCAGATGAGGGAGCGATTCCGTCACCTATCATTCTGCGAATAGTTTTCTCTGCCTCTGAATATTTCTTGCTTTCTGTAAAAGCTCTAACGAGTGCAAGATATGTATGGGAATCTGGAAAATGTCCGATTCTTTGCATGTCTTGGAAAAGATCCTCTGCTTCACGATGAAGTCCGGACGTGGCATAAACATTAATCATCGTGTTGTAACTGATCTGCAAGTACATAAATGACAACAACAAACACTGTATCAAACAAAACAGAAAAATGTTTAAGCATTGGTTATAAATGTGGAGACGCATTCTTGCTTCTTAGTAAGAAAGATAATTTTCTGTGCCAAAAAGGAAAATATCAATTTCTCGACAATACATGATCAATAAACCAAAGTCAACCCTAACAATCAAATTGTGGAATTTTCAAGAGATGCCATAAACCCAGAAAAGTGACACATTCATATACATGTCATGCAGCTTTTATCACACTAATATGAGTGCACAAAAACATACATCGATATCTAAAGCCAATAATCAATATTATCAGAGTACGTCAAGTTAATTGGATATGCGTGCACTCCTTCCTTTAAGCACAAACCTGGGAAAAAAGAAAGCTAGCCTGCTTGACATGTGTTACCATGTCAACTTCTAGCAACAAGGTATGCTGTCACGGTCCAATCCAATGGGATAACTAACCTATAAACTTGATAGACTTGAACCAATAGCTAAAAATACTTATTCTCATCTTAATGTTAGCAAACAAGCTCAATTTTCCTCCCATATCTGATGTGGGCCTACAATAAACTGTCACAGTCTCCCCCAACCTTAAGGATTAACATCCTCATCAAAGCCCATTTCATGCTCATAACTTAGAATCAAAACCTCATACATGCCCAATACTAGATATGCTCTAATACCATATATCACAATCTGACCCAATGAAAGAACTGACTAATTAATGAGCCAAACAATTAAAGCTAAGCCAATGAAAGTAGACATATCTTAGGTCTATAAACCAATTCTTAATTCCCATCCCACATCTAATGTAATACTAACCTACGGGTGTTAGCAGGTGCAACTTTGTTCTATACTAGTGAGTACAGCAAACGAAAGGTAGAAGTTTATAAAATATGCAAATATGTCCCTATATGAAAAAATCTACAACATCACAACAATGAAATGGCCAACAAATGTACAAGTGACAAACCAATTGACTTAGACACTGGTTATTATGAATATCATTAAACTATTGGACTGGTATGCCATGTCAGTATTGATTTAATAAAGCATGTAAAGCCAGGACTAGTAAATACTTAAAACAGTTGGTACAATTTGGTATCTGATTCCATGGGACAAGCATCTTTTTACAAGTTGCAGACTGCTTTTGTCTTGAATCATCTTCACTGAGTATTGATTCAGTGTAGTATGTAAACCATACACCAGCACTTAATTAGACTAGTGAATATTGCTTAAAACAGTTGGTACAATTTAGTATCTGACTCCTAGGCACAAGCATCATTTTACAAATTGCACACTTCTTTTGTCTCGATTCATCTCCAGTGAGTCGCCAAAATAAGCTAATAGCACCACGAACACTTTTGAGAGAACTTAATTTAGGCAGTTCAGAACGACAATGTCAGGAAAACCAGCCCCGATATTCTGTCCTAGTTTTGTAACTGAACCAAAAGCTTTTCTATTATATTAATATAAATAATCTTAATGCATCTGTACCAAGTGAACCTCATAAACCAGCAATGTCAAGAAGTAGCAACTAACAAGCATAGAAAATACTAAACATTCATTAGCAGAAAATGTGTCCATCACATCAACAGACAAGCAATATTAATTTGTATTAAGCTGCAAATCAATTTTCCATAAAATATCTTAAGAATTTAAGGATAATTTTATGCATTTGCTCATTGGTCAAATAACCCATAACAATAATATCTGAAAACCATGCATGCCAAATTCAAAATCAAGATCTCAAGAAAGATAAGATTAGCTGTCAAAACATACTACAGTATTTGTTAGCTTAAATGCATACCCTTCCAGGTAGTATTCCAACTTCCATCATTTTACTAAAGAGTAGAGACGCCTTTTCAGTCCTACCTGCAGGGCCAATAGCATGTACCAGTTAGCTGATTTCTAGGCAAAACTACATCTCAGGCTCGATTTTTCATGCTGTGGTTGGACAACCTAAACAGTAAGATGAACCTATGATGCATTAAGTGGTCGAAAATATCAAATGAAAATGATATGCAGTAACAATTGTTATGACTAAAGGATGAATGTCATACCAGCTTTTCCATAGTAACTAATCATGTTGGTATATGCCTTTTCATCTATTGACAAACCCAAACCTTGTGCAGTATTGAACATCTCAATAGCTTTCTCCAACTTCCCCCGTTGACCATGTACACTGCATTATTTGATATGAAAAAAGCATCATTTACATAAAAAATAAGCAGATATTGACATATAGTGAGACAATTATCCCAAGCAAAATTCCACCTCTTTTGAACATGGACTCTACCTTATCATAGTGTTGTATGTCTGAAGGGATGGAGGTACACCAGATGAAATCATATGATCATATATGCTGACAGCAGAGTGTAATTTACCTGCATTTATCTTGTTAGTTTTTCAGTTAGTTCCACTCAAATAATGGGCATTTTTGGAGGATAATTCCTAACCTGCTTCTAGCATTGACTTGATATAAGTGTTGTAGGCTACAGTATCGAGCTCCATATTAGAATTAAAACTGTCATAAATTATTCTTTCTGCTTCCATATATTTTCCTGACAAAAATAGAGAAGGTAAATGACGATTTATTTGTGGCTAAAAATATAACAAGTTATTTGTGGAAGCCTAAAATGTATAAACAAAGGAACTACCCATTAGGAGGAAAGTACTGTAAAAATTGAACAATTGAACTAATTCTTCACAATTATGCATGATAAAACCAAATCCATACTTGTCCAACCACTTACTGCTATGAAAAGTAAACAATGATCCAATTAAACTTCTGATTCTCTGTGTTCCTCAGGCACTTACAACAACCACCAGCCTCCCAAGGAGAAAATTGTTCTTATATTCTCAACAAGAATAATTTCATGAAGATAAGACCCCAGTTAGTGGTAAATTTTGATTTTTGATTTTTGATTTTGGTATATTAATGTACTTATCCAGATTTACCTACTAAGCATGTAAATGTCATATGAATACTAAATTTATTAACTTTAATTTGTTTAAATCCAATAAAGTACTAAAGAGATATTAGCTGTATCCATATTCTTCCTAATGGTTTAAGATATGCAGTGTATCCTAGTGACTTTGTTACTTGTGCTAGTAGTATTGGCTTAAAATAGGATATGTATATGCAGAGAGAACATCAAATACACACCATTCTTAGTTAAAGTATTGACAAGTATGCTGATGGTAACAGCATCCTGAGTGTATGCTCGATTAATCATTTCTTTATACAGCCGAATTGCTTCATCAACATCTCCACATTTGCAACAAACACCTATCATTGAGTTGTAAGCAGCCTCTGCAGGTTTTGAAGAGTGTGATACAGAGGCAAATACTTCTTGGGCTTGCTTTAATTGGTGGCAACGACCGTAGAGAGTAATCATAGAAGCAACAACTGAATCTTCAGGTATAAATCCTAGATCCAAAATCTGCCTATACAAGGTTTCAACTTCAACTATACTCCCTGCAGCACAGAGAACAACCATTAATATCTGCTAAATAATGAGGGCATTTTTTAAACTGACATTGTTGATAAATAAGCAAAAAAGAATTATCTTTGCTTAAAATTTCCAGGATGTGTATTGAGTAGGGACTAAAGAGTCATATGAAATCTGTTAAGTGCAGATAAGGAGAATAATATAATATCAGCTATACAAGTGGCTTGCCTTCCCTAGCATATTTGCTAATCAGCTGGCTTGCTGTAGATAAACCACCATTTGTCTGACACAAGGATTTCAGAATTTCTTTGGCCTTTTCAGTGTCACCATTTTCCAGATACAAGCAAAGCATTACACTGAAGGCTGTAGCATCTGGTTGCTCCAAGTTCTTCAACAGATTCTCTGCTTTCTGAAGCCCTCCAGCTGCACCATACATCGCCATCAATGATGTCTTTGTGAATTTATCTATGGCCAAGCCAACATTTTCCATCTCCTCCATCAAAATTTCAGCATCATCTATCATCCCCTTTTTGCAATACACTTCCAAAACAGTCTTATATAGGCCTTCATCAAGCTTAATTTCACCGTGCCTTACCTGTGAAATTAATACTTTGGCCTTTTCGAAGAGTCCCAATTTTGCATAAAGTCTAAGCAAGTCATTACAGCAGCCTGCATCAGGAAGCCCCGTTTTGGATAGCATCTGGAATGTTAGTTCAGCAGAAGCCACATCTTCCTTGGCAACATAACAGCGAAGCAAAACATTATGTGCAAAATTTGACAGCTCCACATTTCTTGATCTCATAAGTTCAATAATTCCTACAGCTTCCTCATAATTTCCTACATTAAGATGGACATTAGCCATAGCCACATATGTCTTTTCATCATTAAGAAGACCTATTTTTTCAATTTCTTCAAACATTTTCAGTGCATCCTCATATAGTCCAAGTTTTCCATATATCCTTATGAGAATTCCATATATAACCTCATCAGGGACAATTTTGTTTCTTTCCATCTCTGTAAAGAGTGCCAAAGCTTTGGAGTAATTGGCATTCTTGCAGTGCAACGTCAAAAGTGAAGCTAAAGTGTAGTTACTTGGAATGATCGCCAAAGCTTTCATCTCTTCATAAAGTTGCAATGCATCATCTCCCTTACCATGTTTAACACTTAAAGTAATAAGCAAGCTGTATGTAGCCTCCTCAGGAGTGAAGCCAGATTTTTTCATTTTTCTAAATGCATCAAAAGCATCATCAACCAGGTCTTCCTTGGCATATGAACTAATAATGATTGTATAAGTAAATCGATTAGGCTCTACTGCATCATCCAACATCTGTTTCCAGAGCTCAATAACCTTTTCATGCAGCTTCTGCTTTTGCAAGGATGAAATCATGAAATTAAAAACTGCAACAGAGGGTAAAATATCCCTTCTACGCACAGCAGAATAAAACAACATCATGTCTTTATGCCGTCCCCACCTAGCATATGCACAAAGCATAGTTCCACAAGCAACTTCATCTGGTTCACAACCTGCTTCAAGCATCTCCAAGAAAATTTGTTCAGCAAGTTTGATCTTTCCAACTTGGCCATATATTCTTAGAACAATAGTGTAGACAATAACACTAGGTCTGTAGCACAGCTGCAATGTGCAACAACAGTAATAATGATCATTGTTCAAAAACACGTGTGAGCACAATGCATCCCAGTTGATGTAACAAACTTTTTACTAAAAGTGCACCTTTTATATAATGGGACCGTACAAAAGCATCTTAGTGAACTATTGCAGCACATGCGAGGTTCGTGTTATTAACCAAACCATGAAGTAAAACTCTACACCTAAAACCGAAAAAAAAAACAAGTTTGTGTGATATAGGCAAGATCTTAAAACCACATGTTGGTTTTCTTTGTCAGAATTCTGTAATTGTCAATAAGATAACAGATTCATGGATCAATTTAGTAGTCTGAACACAAAGAACTGGTGAAGTTGTCCAACTTAGAACTTAAGAAATCAAGATACCAGGATTAAGGCCTTTCTGACAAGCAGTATATCTCTTCAATAATAGACTGACTTGTTCTATGGTCTCCCAATTTGTGAAAAAAGAGATTCAAAAATATACAAAATAATCACCATGAGTTAATTACACACCTAGAGAGAGCCATCAAGTACAATAAAACCAAGGGAAACAAACTAATTACATCTATCTGCCTAATAAAATGGCAATAGGGTGGGCAAAAAATTGGAACAAATCACTAGTAATTTAACACCTCTGTGAATTAACCTGCAACAGTCTAATTGACAAAACACTTATGTATATGTTTGACTCGTTTGCTATTTCTCAGAGTTCAAACGGAATCAACCAACCTATCCATTTCCGCCAACCCCCATGACCATCTTACTGAAGGGTTCCCCAGAAACAAGCCTTTTCTTTTCTTTAAGATGCAATGATTCAAACTAGATGACTCAAAATCGGTGTAGAACGAAGCATGCAACGCAGACAGAAATTGATTACTGGAAAAAAAGAACATACATGATTCCAACATGCAATACGACGACACATACGACCAAACATGGAGAAGGCAGACAACAGGATGAAAAGGAAGTCATTTCGACCCACCTGCAGCTTCATCCAGGCAAAGAAGTCTCTGACCTGCCGCCACCCGCGCTGCTCCTTTAGCACAACACACATCTCCCGGAAGCTCAGTTTCGTCACGAACGACGCCATAACCTCCCTCATGTCATACGACCCCTCCGGCCTCCCACCCAGCGCCCGGACCTTCCGAATCGCCGCTACCACGTGTTTCCCGTACAGGTGCCCATCCCTGTCGTCCTCGATCAACTGCGCCATCTGCTCCGGTGTGCGGCGGATCCACCGGGGGGTCTGGGCGCCGCTCCCCTGGTTTCGGCGGAGGCGGCTGAGGTACTGGGCCTTGGCGTGGATGATGCGGCGGGCGTCGTCGTCGGAAAGGGGCTTTCGTGGGTTCCGGCGGTAGGGTCGGGGCCGGGGCCTGCCAGAGTTTCCGTCGCTGAGGCTCCACGGGTCAGAGGCATTGGAGGAGCGGACGGGAGGATTGGAATTGAGAAGCTTGGAGCGGGGCCTGGGCGGCGGCAGACCGAACGGGTTTTGTGGAGGAGAAGTGAAAGGGGATAGGAAAGGGCTCCTGAGGCAATCCATCGCCTATGGTTAGGCTTTCCGCCCGCGCGCGCGCGAGAGAGAGAGAGAGAGAGAGGCCGTCGGGAAGAGGACGAGGACGTCGGTAAAATATCGCGGCGAAGGGGATCGGGGGTTTTGTTCACGTGCTGATCACGTGGTAGTAGTGGGCTCGCAATGGGCCTACTTTTGGGCCATCTATTCAATACCAATAGCTTCTTTGAGTCTAACAAAATAAACATAAAAGAAAATTCTTAAAACCTTCCATATTCATAATATAATAAAACTTTCAAAGGATATTAATGTCAATTTGACTGTTAATTAAAACTCTAATTAGTGCTAAACTAAGTTTTACAGGATATAACTTCAGAGGGACATATGTATACAATTTTGCTCTTTTAAGACCAAATTTTGCTCTTTAAAATGTTAAAGACAAAAAGAAAATTATTCAGAGCATAACAATGCTTTAGAATACTTATTGTAAGAAGAGAGACAAGACACATGGGTTTCATCCATCCTGCCCTCAATATCACAAATTTAAGCTTGGAGAAGACAAGGCTCTCTTCCTTGTAGACCTCAAGTTTCAAGTGCTTCACCAAATGATCTACAAATTTTTATTACAGTTCATGATTCATCACCCAAAGATCCATTAGTATTACAAAGAAGAACAAAGCAGAATAAGATTAATCATCAAGAATAGACTTCAGAAATACATACGGGTCTGAAACACACAAGGACTAAATGGCTGCAAGACTGATAATATACACAGTAGTTCAAGCTGGGAGGCTCTGAGTTTGATCATTCCTGCCTGATAAATGGTGAGGAACTCATCTCTGTGGTGCTGTAAAATGAGTCCTCGATACAATTCTCGTCTCTCTCATTAGCCCACTTAAGCACCTCTCTCATGTACTTGAAGGCTTCGTCCACTGTTGGACGATCTCGTGCCCGAGCTTGCCAAACGAACAACTTCCGATTAGTGATGGATAAGTAGAGATCCTTAAACTTCATGGCAATGTAATAGTAAGCCTGGTGGGCTAGACTCTGGCTGTTCTGGTTAGTCTTCACTGGGGAGAATTCATTGAGCCACTCGCAGGCCGATAAAGGCACACGGTTTATCTTCTCTTCAAATAAGTCATACTTGTTGAGCACGAGCACAAATGGGGTATCTTGGAAGCATGGTTGCCTGGTTAAAATAACCTGAGAGTCAAACATGACTGCAAGTAATGATTATTACTATGAACTCTGTATGATAACAATTATGGGGTGCCATCACTATTCTCCTACCTTTTACTCTCGAAACTAATTTGGAGAAAATAATTCCATTGATCAAACCCTTAACTTTATATGCATTTATAATCACTAAGAAATGATAGCATCTCAATTCGTTTACCAATAGGGACTTAGCTTTTAACTGCAGATTCCAGATAACATCTCAAGAAACAGATATAAGAATTATTTAGAAAGTGAAGTAGCACCTGACTGTCGCCTCGAATAACTCCTTGCTCTGCATCATCTTATTCCGGAGAGGTTTACTACTGTCATTAACATCAGCTGCCAACTGGTCATAGTCACCAAGTGAAACACAGAAGATCACCAGACGGACATCTTCAAACATTTCCACCCATTTGCAGCCCTCATTCATCCCCTTGACGCTTACTCTAATCAGTTGGTATCTGATAAAGAAAAGATGAACAACATGAGCCGAAGATAAGAAAACTGCAATATAGAAACACAAACAAACAAAAGAAGAAGAAAGCAAAAGATCAGACTCGAATAACAATAACACAGAGACCAACAATATGCAAGATTTTTAGCACTACACAAGTGATAGGACCTTTAAACAGAAAGTGTTGAGGACAGAGATCTATTTTGAATATGGGATCTGATTGCTAATATATGAGGACATATGAATTGAACATCAAGATAATCCATTTGTTGATTGTATAAAGCATATGTTTTGCCAGGCGCAGTTCTGTGATTTTCTAGTGTGGCAACCAAGCTTCTCATCTTTTTATCATTTATTGTCCATTCCATGGTTTGCAGTACCAGTCCGTACCGCCCGGTACGACAGGCTTCCGGTACGCGGACCGTCTGTTACCGGTCCGGTACTGTAGCAGTACTGCTACAGTGCTCGGCACGCCTGAATATACCGCTCGGTACACCTGGGTGTACCGAGCAGTATACCGTACCGGTACCGAGCCCAGGTCGAAACTCCGGTACGGTACGGTATTGCGAACCTTGATCCATTCCAACAGCATGTTGCTAATTAATGACATCACTAATTGTCAGAAAGATTAATAATCAGAGGCAAAGCATGCCTTTTGCTTAATTCTCTTTATTAACTTGTTTATGTTTGTGTTATGCCCAATTTATGTAAATACCTTATTTTTAGTAATATTTACTGGTTATAACCATGGTTCAGTCAAAAAAAGTATGGTTCCTCCTAAGTTGGCAGATAAATATAGAAGCAAGAATAAATGATAGAGAAATTACTTGGTAAGTGGTTGGGAGTAAGCATCATGATTGTCATTATAGGGTTCAGACATTGGACTGTGGTCATCAAGTGAGAACTCTATACAAGCCAACCCATTTCCTTGAGTTACTCCTTCTGCGTAGAGTATATCTTTCTCTGAAGGTTCATACTCATTGCTTGACACCTCAATTGCCTGCAACAAAATATTGACATTAATATACACTATAATCCTAGCAAAGTTCTCAAAATAAGTTGACTCAAAATAAATTTATTGATGTTATGTGGAAACAATGTTTTCAGTTCTATTAAAACCAGTTTACTAAAAATAAATACCAGAGAATTTGGAAATTTGTATTTTGAGTTCAATTCTACCTTACCTTTTCTTTGCTATCTTTTGACTCATGTCAGAACATTTTTAATCTAGAAAACATTGATTACAAGAACAGAAAACTCTGTCTCACCTCATCTTTCTACTGCATGCTATCTCCAAAGCATATTTTTGTTTTACAGGTTAGGTTCTGTAGAAACAATGCAGAACACTTGGATCATGTATTTTTAAACAAAAGTATAACTTTAAGGAAACATTTCTTTTTCCTCAAGTTGTAAGCACAACAACCACGAAAGGTAATTACTGACAACGGCTCAAGGGGATGGGCAAATCAAAGTGATACACTAAATCACATCTTAAACAATCATGACCAAGAGTCTTCATGCACAATGTCACAAATTCAAGTCTCAAAGAAGTCCCAGCTTGTACAAGCATTTAAAGTACTTCAAAAATTTTGTTTAGATCAGATTTTAGTTATCTACTTGTCTTATTGACTCAACTGTGAACATGACATGGTTTTACTAGTCTACTGTTTACAAATGGTTGCAGAATATTTATAGGTTTCCTTTTAAATGAAGCCAGAGCAGAAGTTCTGAACAGTTTCAGGGTAAGTTTCAGCTACTTCCATTATGGACATATAGAAAACTAAAAAGTAGTTATAATAAAAATATATCAGAGATGAAAAGAAATGGTGAAAAGTTCTTTTATCATAGACCAGAGAAAATATGATTAAGGTTTTTTGGATACAACCCCCCATGTTGAAAATTAACAATAACCCCTCTCTTTCCCCCCACATTAGCAAATGGCATAAGCTGGCGTTTATGAAGGAAGTGTTATAATAAATCTACAAGGCAAGGAATTACATAAAAAGCCTACTTTTGAATTCAATTCAATGACATCATTTATGTATGGTATGAATGTTAAAGAAAAAATGAACTAAGAAAGGCCTATAGGCATTCAAAAATAAAGATCATTCAGATTCTTTACTTGATCTCATGAATACCAGAAGAAAAAAGTCATTCCACTTAGGAAGACCAATTATTCCATGAAATTTGATAAATCACTACCAGTATCTTAGCTAATATGAAATCCACAAAAATTGTTGAGACAAAACCATGGATCGTTAAAAAAAATGGTTTGGAAGAAGCATGGAAGTATTACTAAAGATGAAGGTTATCATAGACAAGGATTGAAGTAACTCAGAAAACAGCAAAAAGTTCAGGATGAAATATCACAGCTAAGAGTTGGCTCCAAGTGAATATTCAACGATATTTTATTTCTGTAATCTCATATGCACGAGGGGAATTTTTTTTAAACACTAATGCTCTGAAGTCTGAAGAAACTAGAAATATCAGAGAATAAAAGAAAATTTTAACCCCAAGAATGCAAAACTGATAATCTGTCATTCTATCATGGATAAAGGACATTATTTCCTAGGAGTACTAGAACAACAATCAATTAAAATTAACAATTTGATATTGTAAATAATAAAACAGGAATCACAGGACAGATGCATTACTTTGTACCTAAACTGATACTAAATTCTATGTATTTTAGGATTAAAGAAAGCAACTTAACAATTTTGTAGATCAATACCTTGCTCAAAAAGTATCCAGCGATATCTGGAAGATAATGGAGCTCGTTTCTTCTCTTATATGTTTCCTGTATGGCTGGCTCCCTCCACATCTCATCAACCAATGGAGCATACTCACGTGTTGCAGCAGGGAAAAAAGCATCCAAGTCCCCCATGGCCACAATGTCTAAAAGCCAGTCAGAAAACTGCTTTAACCTTCCATTAATCGAGTAAATACAGAGATTTGGCTGACTAGCTTCACTTTTATGTTGGCCTGAAACCCCTGCAAAATGAATTGTTCCAATCATTTTATGAGACTCAAATAGCTTCTCTAACACAAGCATCCAGAGAAAGGAATAATGTGCAAAGGACTGACAAGGACAAATCAAATTTCAGAATCCACTAATGATATACAACATCATAGTCAGTGTGAACAAAAACCAAGTAAAGCACCTCATGCATTAACGAAACAGACAAAGAAACAAGTGCAAAGAGGAAACAAATTTGAGTGGCCGCCTATGTCGAGCCTTCCAAATGATTTTAGGCATGCAAGACAATGTGTCACAAATTGCACAAAGATTTTCTTAATAAAATCACTTGATGGATGGTGGACATGTGAAGACACATGACAAAAGTAGGCCAAAGTCAATGTTGGGAAATACAAAGCATGACAAATTGTGCAAAGTAACTATTTTGGCATGAAATTTTAAGGATATGGACGATTAGCCTTGGCATCATGGTAAGGATACTTCTTGTGAGCAGAGTAACTAGAATTTGTATCATGAAAATAGTCTCTACTTGCAGGGGTAAGACTGCTTATATTAACCCTACCCAAATTCTGCAATTTAATGGGAGCCCTTAAATCAAATCTTAAGGCTGTGTTTAGGGACGAGAGATACAAGAATTTTGGAGACACAATCCAATGATTTAGTAGGATGAATAATAATTAATCATTGTTCTTACTTCATAGTGATTCAACTACCTTCTACAGCGTTAAAATGTTAAAAATTTGAATAAAACAAATGATTTCTAATGGGTAGAGTCAGGACCAGAACTTAAGAAACAGGTTAATTGCAATAGGTTTTATCCTTTAGATAAGCGAAAGACAATGACCTTAGCATTGTCTACTTGATTCAGGATCTATATGTGCTCTTTAAAGAGTGCATTGATTCTTTCTAGATCCCGCATTGGTGGGAGCCACTGGACCACCCTTTAGATGGTCCCCTTAAAGAACCTGGTCTTAACTACTAGTGTACTTGAAGGCCCGAGCACCTCGCTTCACTTCCAAGCGGGGCGCTTCAAAGAGGCACCGCCTGGGCGCTCGCCCGAGTGCCTGGGTTAAACCAGGCAACCGAACCAGGATTTTAGGTCTGGTTCAGTCTTGGTGCTTTAGTTGGTTCAATCGAACCAACTAAAACCGATATCAGCTGTCGCTGCCCAACCCTAACCCTGCTCGTTGCCGCTGCCGCTCCCGCTCCCGCTGCTCGCTACCGTTGCCGCTGTCGCCGCTCCCGCTGCTCGCCACTCCTGCTCCCACTCCCGCTGCTTGCCGCTGTCGCTGCTCGCCGCTGCCTCCTTACACTCCTGCTGCCGCTTCCTCTTTTCTCAGTTAGCACCCCCTTACACTCCTCTTCCTTCTTCTCCTTCTGTATACTGTTAACGGTTAGGGGGTCTCAAGTCGGGGTATCAAGGTGTTGGCGACTCGAGAAGTGATTGTATTGCTTGTGTCTAAGTAAGAAAGTGGAGTTAAGTAGGTTGAGTCAAGTTGCTTCAACGCACTAAAATGATCAATTTCCTGCAATAAGATCCTATCCTATGCTTCTGTGTTCGCTAGTTCCATTTTGAGAGCTCATCTACAACTTACACCTTCCAATCTTTAATCAAAACTATAATCTCGGGCAACGCCTGGTTGCTCTGATTTGAGTAGCTGTTAACAGTATACTAATAATAGTATACGTATTTATTTGATTAATAATATATTATTTTGATTTTGTATCTCAGATTTTCTTAATTTAATAGCATATTTTTATTTAAAATTTTAAATAATTATATTTATTAATTATATTATATATTTCTATATTTTAGCGCCTCGTTTCGCTCGTGCGAGCGCCTGGGCGAGCGCCTAACGCCTCGAGCGTTTTTAGACCTTGGCACCTACCGCTTTTTAAATCACTGTATAAGACCAGTATATACATAAATGACATTATACCGGTTATAATAATTGAACATATTCCAGAGAGCCATTTCACAATGTCATGCAACTGATTCACACTAACTACTAACACAGAAACAAGAAATTACACATACTACATGTATTATGAGGATATCATATTCGATATAATTAAACTTGTATTAACTGATGCAAGACAAGATGTCACCTCTTTTTGTTAGTTTACTGAAAACGATTTCTACAAGCATGTCATGTCAAGCTGTCAATTAACAAATGACCTCTAGCGTATCACAAAGGCAGCCAAAATAGAAAACATGTTAGTGCTTTATATGTGTATGTATATAGGTGTTGCACATGTCATTAAAAATGAAAAAAAACAAACAACTAATACACAAGCAACAATTAGACAGTGGTCTGTGACAAATGAAAAGTGAAACCTATATGCATGTTACCTTCACTGGGATGTTGATCGTGTGAACCTGTCCCTTCCAACCTAGCTAAAGCCTCCTCCTCAAAGCGTTCTCGTCCCTCAAGTAAAATACTTAGATATTTGTACATATTGCTTTGTATCATTAGTTTGATATTCTCCAATTCTTCTTGAGAGAACTTATTTCCATACAAAAACTTTGCCTGTTCAAAACATTAAGCCATCAAATAGAAGTCCAGTCTAAATGGTGTATTCATGATGTAAAAAAGAACCACAAAAGAATATGGATCGCAATGAATCAAAGAGAACTTGTTTTTATACAAAAATTTTGCCTAACAGAAACACTGAGCCATCAAATGGAAGTCCAGACTAAGCAGCATAAATCGAAAAGTGATATAAACATCTTACATCAGGCTATCAACTTCATGGTGAGCTCGAGAGATGTGTTCAGATGACTGAACTTCATGATAATTCTCTTTTTAAGCAATATATGGACTCTGGAACTTTCGGGTTTAGTATATTCATAAATAATCGATTATATTTTTGGAGTATTTTTGGCTTTGAAAATAGATGCCCTAGAGTTCCTGACATATTTACATCACTTGAAATCAATGCAAGAACAGCACAATGCCATGAATTGACTTACAATACATCTAAAATTAATGAAAAGGAGAAGCTATTGTGTAGAAGAGGATGAATAAAGGACCAATAAGGGAAAGTAGGACAGTGAGAGGGAGATGAAATATCAGAAAGCTAAAGGGTGCTTCTAAATTTTCTATGGCATCACAGGTAAACTGCTCCGTATGAATCTCAAAATTAAATAGAAAAGAAAATTAAACTTCTTCTCAAACTAAAATCGTGCTAGACAAGGGACAAATGACCACTGTTTGCAGAAAGAGAACTCCGTCACAAAAGCAAAAATACAAACAAGAATGATAAA
Organism: Musa acuminata AAA Group; assembly: GCF_036884655.1. Taxonomy (NCBI): domain Eukaryota; kingdom Viridiplantae; phylum Streptophyta; class Magnoliopsida; order Zingiberales; family Musaceae; genus Musa; species Musa acuminata. Next base: position 11,486,900 of record NC_088329.1, on the reverse strand, counting down.
TATTCAACTAGAAAGATATAGTAACAGATTTGGCAGGTATAATTAAGCCATTTTTAGGAACCAATGTAGCAACAAATTTCCATAAACTTGAAGAGTAACAATGTATCATAAATGACAAAATCAAACATACAATGGCTACACCACTTAACTAATAGCAACATCTGCACAAAAATCAGGCATACAAATTGTACGTTATGAAGAAAGTTTGAACACATTTGATATATGAAAAACGTAACAGTCCTTAGCAGGGTTCCCAATTTCAATGTGCACCGCCCGTAAGAGGATACCGGTACGCGAACCGTCCTCTACCGGGCAGTGCCAGTGTTTTGACCGGTACTGAGGTGTATCGACCGGTACCGCCCTGGATTTCGACCGTTACCGAGACATACCGATCGATACGCCCCGACATAGTAGGTGAAAGTGTTTTTAAGGTTTTAGGGTGTACCATCGGTACGCCCTAGCGTACCGACAATATATACCGGTACGTACTGTATCGAGCAGAGCTCGGTACGCCGATACGGACCGGTATTCAAAACCCTGGTCCTTAGTATCTGATATAGTTAAGCTTTTAAAAACCTAAAACATAGACAGCCAAATTGCTACACCATTTAAGCTAACAGCATGATCTGCATGAATGTATGGATAGAAGCATTCCAGTATAGCACATAATTGATGCTAATTATCTTTACAGATCTTATTTGGATCAAGATTATGCAAAAGATCAAAAGATATCCAGACAATCAGTAATCACAATCCTCTTAAATGTTCAACTAGAACAGTTTGCTGATATATCATACCTGTTTAAAGATAGTGCTTGTGCCAGACCCCTGTGGTCCAAGTAGCAAAAGCTTTTGAATTCTCTGCTCAAGGTAATCAGGTACAGGTCTGGCTACATAGGGAGCCACATTTTTATGATCATTTGGAACTGGATGTGGTACAGGTAAAGAAAACAAAGAACACGCCAATCTTGTCAATGTCTGTCAGGCAACAACACAAGCACAACATTAAGGTGACTATTATCCCAAATATCAGTTGTAACATAAGAGAATACAAATTCAGTCAAATTTGTACAAAAAGTGAATCTTAAATTATTATACACACCGATTCCCAGATATTTCCCCTTATATTATTTTGACCTTCCTCCTCATAACGGCCATCATCGTATACCCAGAAATGTGTATCACGTGGACATTGCACATTAGCAAGCTGCAAAATTGGCATGCATTCAAAAAGTGAATTATTGGAGAACCACGATGGGAATGACAAAAGCTTTGCAAATAATGATAGCAAATGAGACATGGAAACAAATGAAAAAAGAAAGTTTTCAATTCAATTAAAAGGACTGATATGTCAATGTCTGATTCCTGTTTTCTAAATTTCTCACCCTCAAAGCTACAATAAGTGACTTGGTAAATATGCAAGAAAATAGTTCATTCAGACCAATGATGTAGAGAAAAAAATAGAATACGAAGCCAAAATACCCTAATTAGTGAAAGGACAAATAGTTTCAGCCAGGTGAAAAGAAAATGATTGAATACCATGTGATTCCATCAGGCAATGACTGGAACTAACTGGGAATTGCCTGTATAACTGCAGTATTTGGTGTTATTTTCAGAGGACAAACCATAAAGTTATTAAGACCAAGGTATGCAATTTCGAATGGTACCGCCCGATACAGGCGGTATGTACTGGTCTGACGACATACCGATACGTGGACCGCCCGTTACCGGACGGAACGTGCGACAGTACTACAGTAAAAGTAAAAAAAATATTTAAAACCGCTCGGTAACAGTGATACAGTGCTCCAACGATCAAATTGACTGTTGGAGCCCTTTCTCATAGTATTTAAACCATTCTTCTCTCCTATTTCACTCCATTACATTCTCATATTCTCTTAAACTATCTCAAACTCTTTTTTTCTCATATTTGTGCTCTCCTAAACTCTACAAAACAACGATTTATGAATTGAATCGAGGCTAATTTGGGAAGATTAAGAAGAAGAACTTTCTAATCAAGAGGTATGTTTACATAAGGACAATCCGTAATGGACTGAAATACGAACCTTGCACAAGATATTCTTCAAGGCCTGAAAAAGATATGTGATACTATTCTTACCTAATTTATATTGATTTTGCTAAACTTATGCTATTACTATATTTATTTCTAACTTAAAAACCCTATCCTAACTTTTTTTTTATTTTCAGATATTTTCAGAGGGTTTTACACCTAAATTAGGTGTGTCGCTTGGTACACGGTATGGTACCATACCATACCGAGCCAACCTCGAAACACCGGTACGGTACGGTATTGCATACCTTGATTGAGACAACTACCAAATATTCAGAAGGGCAAAATAAAAGTGAAAAAATTCAGTGAAACTTGGTGTAGCTTTAAAATATATGTTTATGTTTTAGTGTCTATCCTCTCAAGAAATACTATTACATATCTTCAATTCTTCATTACAAAGCTCAATGCACAACTCTGAATGCAACAAAAACGACAACAAGAAGTAACTAGGATGTACCAAAATACAGCTCGGCATGAACTTTAACAAATCAACGATTTTGGAACATCACATAAAGATATGAAAATGTAAGGGTCCATGCACACCACAGAAGTTGAACTTGAACCATGGTGCACAGGACCTACATATCCTATGGCAAGTTCATTGTGTGTTAGAATACAAAGTCAAACTAAAAGTGATGTCCACAATGCTGAGCAAGAAACAGTGCGTGGGCACATTGGGGAAAAAAATCTCTTCTGGCCGTATAAGCAAGCAAACATTTGAATGTTAGAAACTTGGATGAAGGAGCATGCATCACTTTTAACTATCACGGACATGAAGATTAACTAACTTCTGAGTCCTCTTTTCCTACTTTTTACTTTTCTTTGTGTAGCTCTTAGCATGAATTAAGCGAGGAACTTTGAATCAGTTCTCAATTCTTCTAGCACCTCAGGCATATTTTCATTAGATGAATCACAACAATTTTCCTGTAGAACTGCACATTGAACTGCTATTGCTGATCAAAATATCTAAAGTGACAAGTCTGGATGCACTGATGACCCTAAAGCGCTAAAGAAACAACTTAAACTGAAAACTAACTCAAAGGGAAAAAGAAGTATTAGAAGGTAGCTGCTTGACAACAAAAAGGTGGCTTTTGAGTGCAACAGTTTCTACCTTAAGCACCTTTAATTCAATTTTTGTAATTTCTCTGCCATTAATATAAACTTCAGTATTCCCATTGCTTGCATCAGCATGAAGCTTCCCAGTAAAATTCAAGTTGGAACTAATGATCCTATTGGGTTTCTCCCCCTCCTGCAAAATGAAGAAGCATAGGCAAAAGATTAGCATGTCTTAACAAGCAAGATGGCAGGGTTCGGAAAAAGCTGATGCACTTGCCTTTCCCCAGAGGCCTGATTCTTTGTCGTACCAATATTTTCCAGGCTTCAACTTTTGCGGTGGTATTGGGCAACTGAGCAACTCTGCCATCTCTTCTGGCCTAAGTGGGAATCCATTCACAATGAGCTGTTTCGGGCGGAGTTGGTTTGCAGGACATTCCTTCTCAGCTTTCAAGATTTGTCTGACCTCCAGTGGACTGAGAAGCCGTGACAATGTCCTCGAACTCTTTCCTAGTCTCAAGCGCTTTGACTCATCAATTGGCTGGCCAATGCAACTAACACACTTCCGCCCCTCTGGCATTGATCCCATGGCTCTGAGCACACAGTAGCTGCAATACCTGGCATCGCAGACCAGACAAACTTCTTTGCTCTCCCACTTCCTCTTGCCACATCTATAACACACTCTTTTCCTCTTTTCCCTCCAGGTGACACCAACATCTCGAGTGGAACCAGACAAATCACTGTAAAGCTCCTTGCTTTCTGATTTCTCCTCAAAAGTGACCACCGACGTCCTCCTTTCCTCGTTCACTGGTTGGCTAGGCTGCCCATTCGGCACGCTATGGGTGGACACTGGAGAATCCGAGCGGGAGGCATCCGAGAATTCTTCGTTCTGCAAGACTGAATCTACAGACTCAGAGCTTCCTGAGGTCTGGGAACTTCGGGGTGGGGGGTCAGCACAGCGAGCAATCCGAGAAACAGGCAAAGGAATTGGATCGACTACGGGGGGAGTGGTGCCATTCACCGAGCTATGTGAACCAGGGGCAGTCTCAGCCGTCGGGATCAAATCGACCGGGTCAACCCTCGGAAGCTCGTACGACACCGGCGGGCCATCGTACTCGATGGCGATGGAGTAGTCGAGGTTGGCCGGTGCCTCCGGTATGGGGGTGCCTGGAGGCAATATCCTCCGTAGCATCTCCTGCCAGCTACTGGCATCCATCGTGTCCGTCATTTCTCCAAGCTCAGCAATCACAGCAATCAAGCCGAACGCTTTCCGCTGGTCACTCTTACCACGGCCCGGATGAAGAACCACAACCAAGTCCCCCCCCCCCCCCACAAGATCCAATCTTGAAAGCTCCAAGGAGCAAACTTCGCAGCGATAGCCTCGAGTAGGCGGAAAACACACAACCTTACGCCGTGCCAAAGAATCTGGAGGCTTTTCTTGGACAAAGCGGCCTGTGGACCAGACCAAAAGGTCTCGGAAGCGGAAGAAAACGGGGAGAACAGTATCAAAAGCACACCTTTTCGCCGCCCAAAGGGATCCACGGCTGTAAACCCGAAAAAGCCCTGGTTGGAGAGGGTAACCCTGGATCGTTGCACCAGACCCAGAACAAAGCTCCACCTTTCTGACGAATTGGATCGAAAACTTGAACTTGTCCGCTGATAGAGAAGGGAAACTGCGGGTCAAAGCCCTAGAAATCGAGCCTGGGAAGAAAATCTAGTTCATAAACAGCTCCTCGGGGAGGATGAAACGAAATCAAAGGCGGTGGGACGGGGAACCGAGCTGGAAAATGAGCTGTTTGGTGTTCCGTGTCGGAGCAGCGGATCCGTGCACAAATACAGTCGGGTCCGCAATGATGAGGGGGTGCTGTGTTGGGTAGTCAATGGGGTAGTTAATATCCTATATATACTATTACTCGGATCATCCATCATTTACTACTGTGGTCAGGGTGTGAATGTGATGCGTCTCAGAGAGGGTCCCACACCATCCTTGGATTTCCAACTCACCCAAAAGTACTACCACCGCCATCAACTGCCCCCATTCACCTTATTTGACTGGATTATTATATTAACCTTGAGATGTCCATAAATGCCTTTGACTCACTCATAATAAATTTATCATAGTGTCTTGGACCTCATTTTATCAAATGTTGATGATTTGAAATCTCTTTTACACAAATATATACTTAAAAAAAAAAATAAAACAAACTCTCAAGGAAAATTAATTTTTTTAAGAAAGTTTTTTTTTTTTATTTTAGAATTTCCTAATAACATTCTCTCTTTTTTTTTTCTTTTTTCCTAATACTTGGAATACCTCTTATCTTTCTCTCTTCATAATACTTGGAATCTCTTTATACAAATATATACTTAAAAAAATAATACAAACTCTCAAGAAAATTTAATTTTTTTAAGAATTTTTTTTAAGAATTTCTTGACAGCATCCTTTTTTTTTTCCCTAATACCTTTTTATCTTTCTAGGGTGAATCAATCTATATATTATAATATTTTTAATAATACTAAAAAAATATTATAAAAGGAATATAAAAACACTGTAATGTAGTGTAAAAAAAATTATAAATATCATGTTTTTATAAAATACTATATATTTTTCTAGTGTTGCTTAAAACTTTGTAACGTAATATTATTGACTATCAAATCAAAAATATTATAGGTATTAGATAAGCAAGTGATGCCTGTTAGAGAATTCTGAAAATGAAGAGTTCTTCTCAAAATAAAAAATAAAAAAATTCTGAGAATTCATCCTAAAAAAATATATTGACTGGTACGTAGGTATTAATCTCGTCGTGTGTTAATCTCATTAGGTAAGATCGATATATCTAAAATATAGTAAGGTGACTTATGGTCTTCACCACTTATCCATTATAAATAAGAGTTATTTTCATGATTATTGAACGAAAGGATAAAAAATGATACTAACAAAAAACTAAAAGATACATTAATATTTTTTACATATAAACATATTAATATAATATAATATAATATAATAATCAAAAACTTTTATACGAAAAAACCAACCTTGGTGATCGATTGTGACACCAGAGGAGCTACGAGGATTAGAACCTCGGCGAGAACTGTGTTGCTTGAAGTTCACGTCCGGGAAGTCAAACATGGCAGATCACATCAATCAATCAGTGGGGACGATGCGATCGATAGCCTCTCTAATTGAGTTGGTGGATCATTAGCTCATGGTTGTAAAATGAGCCACTCTCGACAGGATTTTATTGGAGATCCGTTGCGTCTTCACACTACAAAGAGAGCTTCAAAAAATCTTTCTTGTTATGTTCAAATCGAATCCGAAGATCGGATCGAACCGATTTGATTTGAATCAATCCAATTTAATTTTGAATATTATAAACTATTCTGATTTAAAAAATGTTTTTTAATTTAATTAATTGGTTTAAACCAAATCAAATCGATTATGATTTAAAGGATTGAGTTCGATATCCTAAACCGATTAATTAAACCAATCCAAAAACTCAATTTTACAAATGATATAAGATCAATTTCATAAATCTTATTGTATCATCCAATTGGATTCGATTCGATTCAATTGAATTGAATTATATTTATATATATATATATATATATATATATATATATATATATATATATATACGCTTAAAATTATAATCAGATTAACTCAAATTAAATAGCTCCGAATCAATTTCGATTCAAACTATCTTACTTAACCCAATCCGAACCAAAATTTTGATTTGATTCAATTGGAACTGATTTGAACTATCTCTAATGTCTCTATTCATAATAAAGAAAAAGACGAACCAAAATTTTGATTTGATTCAATTGGAACTGATTTGAACTATCTCTAATGTCTCTATTCATAATAAAGAAAAAGAAGAATGACCTAATTGTATGTTGTATCAACTCGGACCATATCGATATATCAAGTGTCGATATACCGATATGATATACCGGTAGGTATGTATTGAGTTTCAAAAAGATCCTTTAAAATTGATTATGAACACAAAAACCACCATATTTACATATTGATAGACTGTTGGACCAATAATACCACTGATATCATATCACACCTGGCGGTATTACAAATCTGGTTATTATCAAGCTATATTCATCAGGGCTGTTTGATCATGCCAAGTTAGTTTATATGAACAACATACAAGATGGATCATGACTACACCTAAACCACAGGTCACTTCGAAAAATGAAATGCAATCTGCCATGGTGAAATCATGTTAAGAAGACTAGATTCAGCTTAAAAAATGGTAAGGTCCATTCAACCAGATCATCCTATGCTGAAATAATGAATCAGCAAACCAGGGTGTAGAATTTTCAAAGATGTTATCATCAATGGTTCTCTTTTTTTCAACTACTAACCAGATGAAAAGAAAACTACAAAGCAGGTAAGAAAGAAAACAGACTAAAGTAGTAGATGAGTAGAAAGTTATGCATAAGAGGCAGCAAAGTAAACTGATAAGACAAGAAAGAAGGAAATCTGTGATGTGGGTGCATAGGCTGCTGATTCATAACTATAAACCCTAAGTGAAATCAAAATGCCAGTTCTGCTGGTTCAAATGAAGTTATCTATCAGAGAGTTCTCTATCATTGAACAGGATACTTGCTACATCTTCTAAACAATTTCTAACCAAATTACATGAGCCATGCACTTCTATATCTGCCAAATCATTAATAGGTAGAACTCAAGCATGAGAATAGGTATCATGCTACTACTAGCCCGTCGCATTGTGATCATCATCAATTAACTTGCCAATATCGACCAAACATGTGCTCGAGTGCCAAGTCCAGAGTTCCAAAGAACATACATGAACAGATTGCTTTAAAATGATGCCTACATAGTAAAAACTGCTTAAAAGTCCACATTTGATAATTACGAAAGATAACAAGCAGATGGCTGCAAAATCACATCTTCCAAGTACAAACAGATATGCCCAACACATTACCTCCCATCATATGCAGACTCTCCCCTTCTCACCTGTGAACCATAGATGTCCAAATTAATAAAAAATTATAAAAGTGAATAAAAACTCCCCCAAAATTAGAGTAGAACTGACTAGCATTCTGCTGCTCTTTCTGAGGTTGCTCTTCTGGGATTCCTATAAAGAGCTCAGAGCAGAACCAGCAACACGCCAAAACTGTTTTACCATCACAACAACCATCTTGCCAATACCTCACGACTGCAACATTATAATGAATCAAGGGAACGTGAAGGAGCCACCAATCTGTGAGTTACTACCAGATGGGGGATTGATTGCAACCCAAAGCAGTGAAATAGTTATAGCAATGAGCCCAGACCACACGAAAACAATGGTTGGCGTCCTTCCTCTCCGTCCCATTAGACCTTTTGCGAATGGGTACAGATGTGCCAACACCCAGAAGCTGAAGAACACCCCACCCAACAGCTTGCTCCACTGTGGTATCGTACTATATATAGTGCGGCTAAATCCAACAGCTATTGCTATCAAATTCACCATCATGATGGTGATGGGTGGTATCATCAGTGAGGTCCACTTCACTATGTAGAGATCAGCAAATTCATCATTCTCATCATCACCTGCTGATTTTGAAGTAAGGGTGAATGAGATCTCAATCCCAGCAATCACCTTCAGCAATCCCTGGAGCACAGCAGCAAGATGAGCACTGGTTCCTCCAATTAACCAGAACTGTTCATTTCGCCACCATTCTTCAAGTTCGATACCAGACCACTTGATCTCAAGAACAGCGAGCATGCATAATGTTAATGTGATGATGAGAAGGTATGTGAGGAAGGTCACATTGAGGGTCTGCACAATGAACTGCCCAGTGAAGAGAGAAAGTGCAGGTAGGAAGCAGTAGACAATAAGGAAGATGGAGGTAAATGGGTAGATCCCGACATTGAGATACGCAATCCTCTGAAGAATCTTCATTCTTGGACTTGCAAGCAATGCATTGTTACGGGAGAAGAAGATCTCGACAGAGCCTGTAGCCCACCTGAGAACTTGGTGGAGCCGATCGGTTAGGTTAATTGGAGCAGTCCCACGGAAGGCATCAGGTTTAGTTACACAGTAGACTGACTTCCACCCTCTATTGTGCATCCTGTAGCCAGTAACAACATCTTCAGTGACAGACCCATAGATCCATCCAACGCGCTGTCCCCACTCAGTCTTATCCTCATACCAGCATGAGATGGCACTGATTGCTTCAGCTACGGTGGATGCATCAAGAAGGTCACGAGGAGCAGTAAGGAGACCAGGTGCGCGGCCATTTTTAACAGCAGGATGATCAGCAAGAGGGCGGCCTTGGAGCTCAGCAATAGGAATGGAGTCGATCAGAAAGGTTGAGTTTCCAAATTTCTTAGGAAAGGTAGAGATGGCCATCTCATCATCGTCAGAATCTCCCATGCGAAGAGCTCGAGTCTCCTCGGATGCCACGGCTGCATGTGTCTTGCGCTTTTGGGGAAAACAGCAGCTGCAGCAACTTCCATGGCGTTCTTTGGATCGAGGAGGATCAAAGCCATAGAGAGCAATCCGTCGAAATAGGCAGCCAGTACCAACATAAACTGGCCCTTGAAGACCATCGAGGGCTCGCATGTTGACATCAAAAAAGACAGTGTTGTTGTTCGCATAACGGTCAGAGGGATCAATGCCCTCAAACCGCTGCGGAAACTGGACATAGCAAATGCGGTCACCCCCACGATCCATCATAAAGCACATGCCCTCTCGGAGGGCCTGCGAGTTATAGACGTAGTGGTCACAATCAAGGTTGAGAATAAAAGGACCATTTGACATAATTGCAGAGGCACGAACAAGAGCATTCATAGCCCCAGCTTTCTTGTTGTGGTCATAGCCTGGGCGCTTCTCACGAGATACATAGACCAGCATGGGCAGACGAATGTCTACAACAGTGAAATCAAGCGGTCCACCCTCTTCATTATTTCCAAATAATGGTTCATGACTTGGAGGCTTCAACATTACCTGCAGACAAAAACAGATATATGATTCCAGTGATTTCTACCTTCTAGTTTGTCTTCCTGTTCCCTTATGTTCCACAAGAATAAGACATTTAGAAAATAATTGAACTGAAGCTTGAGGCCTCACCACATAAAAGCATTGTACTAAACTCGGGTAACAGTAATCTGACTTGACATTACAGAAGAATAACAGACTGAATCCAATAGTTACCAAAATGTGATGCTGACGAAGAGCTCCAAGGGAAGAGGTTAATACAATGAAAAAAAGGATAAGAACTTGTGACAAACAATTCTTGGGTGCTAGAATTTTCCATTATGATCCAGAGGAAGATGCAAGCATGACAGACTAAAGAAAAAGATTGCAGCTTTGCAGAATAGATCATTAATTTGAAAATTCTGAATGCCAATGCAGCAGTATATGCAATAAAGAAACCTTAATTTTGTGGTGGTAACTGTCAGTTTGGCAAGTCCCATAGTCCCACATCGGGAAAATCAAGCCTGTTATCTCCTAGTGGAACTATAAATAAGGGTCTGGGCTTTGAAGTCAGATACACCACAAGTAGCACCACAAGAAAACCTAAGTATTTGCTTTGGGTTTAAGTCCACACTCAGTTAAATAGTTTGGGCTTATTGATGAGGTTTTTCTTGTTTAGTATTTTCGGGTGTTTTATGGCCTAGGAACATCTTCCTAGGTATTTGTAATTGTCCCTTTTCATAGTAGTGATTTGCTCCTCTTTCGTCCGTAGATGTAGGTCAAAGTTAATTGACCGAACCACGTAAATCTGGTGTTCTTGTCGCTTCTTTTATTCTTCCGCTTTATTGTCTTTGTTGTGTTGCCAAAATTACCTTGTGGTAAATATCCTGAGGCTAGCTCTAACAAACTGGTATCAGAGCCTGGTTTCGGGATTTTTTGGCAACGATGACAATAACAAAGATTGTTGTCGAGAAATTCGACAGAAATGTCAACTTCGGCTTGTGGCAACTCAAGATGGAGGCCATTCTAGTTCAAGACGGAGTTGATTTGGTACTACAGGGAGTCGAGAGCATTCTAGATGATATGTCAAAAGAAGAGTTTGCGGGTATAGATAAGAAAGCCCGATCAAGCATCATTCTAAATCTCTCTGACGAGGTTTTACGGGAGGTAGCTACGGAGACTACGGCTAAGAGCATGTGGGACAAGCTTAAAGCCTTGTACATGAAGAGGACAGTGGAGAATCGTCTCTACTTGAAACAGAGTCTATATATGCTTCGGATGACTGAAGGTACATCTATACTCTCACATCTTGATAAGTTTGATTCTTTGGTTATGGATTTGGAGAATATAGATGCAAAAATTGATGATGAGGATAAGGCTTTGTTACTCTTGTGTTCTCTTCACAATCTTTTAAGCATTTCCGTGATACTTTGATTTATGGAAAAGAAACAGTTTCGTATCAAGAAATTAAATCTGCACTGAAATCTAAGGAGCAGATAGACAGGAATATCACTGGGGAAAGTAGAGAGAATCAGGCTGAGGGTCTGGTTGTTAGGGGGAGAATGGATAAAAGAGAATTTGACAGTAGTAGATCTAAATCTAGATCTAAATCCAGACATAAAAATTTGGAATGCAGATATTGTCATAAAATGGGGCACATTAAGGCTGATTGCTTTAAATTGAAAAATAAATTAAAACAAAAGGGAAAACTTGTTGAGAAAACTACTGAGTTCGCTGAAGCTAGTGTAGCATCTGATGAGAATGTTGAAAATATTTTCTTTGCTACTGATGACAGGACGATGTCTAAAAATGAATAGATTTTAGATTCGGGTTGTTCTTATCACATGTGTCCCAATAGGGATTTGTTTTCCATATATGAATCTTGTAATGGTGGAATTGTTTTGATGGGCAATAATGTCGCATGTGATGTTGTTGGTAGAGGAACAATCCGAATTAAAATGCATGATGGTATTGTGAGGACGCTCACTAATGTTAGACATGTTCCTGATTTAAAAAAGAATCTCATCTCTTTAGGCACCCTAGAGGCTCTTGGGTGTAAATACACAGCTGAAGGTGGAGTTATGAAAGTTTCTAGAAGTGCTCTTGTTGTTATGAAAGCTTGTAGGTCTGGTAGCTTGTATATTTTGCAGGGAACTACTATCACAGGCTCAGTTGCAGTCTCGTCATTATCATTGTCTGATTCTGACATCACCAAATTATGGCATATGCGTTTGGGTCATATGAGCGAAAAAGGTTTGAGCATATTGAGCAAAAGAGGTCTACTTTGTGGACAGAATACTGGGCCACTGGACTTTTGTGAACACTGCATTTTTGGAAAGCAGAAAAGAGTCGGCTTCACTTCTCCGGCAGTTCACAAAACGAAAGGTACTCTTGACTATATTCATTTAGACCTTTGGGGTCCAGCTCATGTTCAATCTAAGGGTGGTGCCAGGTATATGTTGACTTTCATTGATGATTATTCCATGAAAGTTTGGGTTTATTTTTTGAAGCATTAAAATGATGTTTTTCTAACCTTTAAACAATGGAAGGCTTTGATTGAGAAGCAAACAGGTAAACAGATTAAGCGGCTTCAAACAGATAATGACATGGAATTTTGTGAAGGTGACTTTGAAGAATTCTGCAAAAATGAAGGAATCGTTCGGCATCGCACTGTTAGGATGATGCCTCAGCAAAATGGTGTGGCCGAACGTATGAACAGAACACTCTTAGAGAGAGCGAGGTGTATGATCTCAAATGCAGGGTTGACAAAGAACTTTTGGGCAGAGGCGATTAATATGGCCTGTTACGTTGTCAACCTCGCTCCTTCTGCAGCACTTAACTTTAAAACTCCGGAGGAAGTTTGGTCAGGTACTCCTGCTGATTATTCTGATTTAAAAATTTTTGGGTGTCCAGCATACATACATGTAAATGAAGGAAAATTAGAGCCTCGAGCTAAAAAATGCATTTTCCTTGGGTATGCTTCTGGGGTGAAAGGATACAAATTATGGTATTCTGATCCCAAATCTCCAAAATTTATAATCAGTAGAGATGTTACTTTTGATGAATTGTTTATGTTATCTTCCAAAGAGGATTCTACCAGTTGTACAAATGATAGTGCGCAGAAGCAGGTGGAGCTTGAGATTGGTAGTTCAGATTCTTTTAAGTCGAACTCTTCTACTCAAAGAATGCCAGTAGATGGTCCCGAGTCTACTGACACAGATAATCCAAAGGAAGAGCAATATTCCATAGCCAAGAATAGACCACGGAGAGATATTCGACCACCACAAAGATATGCAAATTTGGTTGCATATGCTTTGTCTGTTGTAGAAGAGACAAGTGAAGTTGGTGAGCCTACTTCCTACTCAGATGCAGTTTCTTGTGATAATTCCGCTAAGTGGTTGATTGCGATGAATGCAGAAATTGAATCTCTTAATTGGAATAGAATTTGGGATCTTGTGAAACCGCCTTCGGGTAAGAAAATTGTTGGATGCAAATGGGATACCATTGCTGAGGGAAAGGTCCTTGTTAAGAAAATTCATACGAAGGACAATCCAGTTGATATGCTTACGAAGCCTCTTTCGGTTTACAAGTTCAAGCAGTGCTTGGACTTGGTTGGTGTTCATTGTTGGTGATTGCCCATTGGGGCTTTTATGAAGAAGGTGGAGCAAGTTTTGTTAGGACATGCCAAGGTGGAGATTTGTTAATTTGGCAAGTCCCATAGTCCCACATCGGGAAAATCAGGCCTGTTATCTCCTAGTGGAACTATAAATAAGGGCATGGGCTTTGAAGTCAGATACACCACAAGTAGCACCACAAGTGGCACCACAAGAAAACCTAAGTATTTGCTTTGGGTTTAAGTCCACACTCAGTTAAATAGTTTGGGCTTATTGATGAGGTTTTTCTTGTTTAGTATTTTCGGGTGTTTTATGGCCTAGGAATATCTTCCTAAGACATTTGTAATTGTCCATTTTCATAGTAGTGATTTGCTCCTCTTTCGTCCGTGGATGTAGGTCAAAGTTAATTGACCGAACCACGTAAATCTGGTGTTCTTGTCGCTTCTTTTATTCTTCCGCTTTATTGTCTTTGTTGTGTTGCCAAAATTACCTTGTGGTAAATATCCTGAGGCTAGCTCCAACAGTAACTATGTTTTTTTGCATATTTTACCAACACATTGTCACGGACAAACTTCTAAACAAGGTGTTTGATGTAATGCTTATGTATGTCCGTGTCGTTTGGCATGTTCATGCCTTGTACAGAATGTAAAGGGGCGGCCGAAGGCTTAATAGTCCCATTTTAGTTGGGTTGGTGGCCTCTTTAGGCTTGTAAATAAAAGTTGTGTCATGTAGACACGTGCGAGAGCTTTTCGGTCTGTAATGGACCATTTTACCCTTTGTTGTGCCACTGTTCAGAGCTTGTAAAGTCTGTTTGTAATTTGCATTGTCTATGAAGTGTTTTTCGGAGATGTTTGCTTGTGGATCCCGTTTGAGGCGTTCTCTCTAACACGTTCTCTCTTTTGGTGGTCCTAAGGGACAATGGGAGGCTGACCTTGGCGGACGGACACGCCAGGGTGCCGCACGACTTAGGCAAAACCAGCTAAGTTCGTGTCATATGGTATCAGAGCGGGACAAGCACTCATAGAAACACTTGACATGCAAACGTGGGGGACCTAGCGGGGCTGCGTTGAGGGCAGTCAGCACACGCGCGACCGTTTGAGGGAAAACGGGCATGGAGATGTAGGGAAATGAGTCGCTCAGAGGAGCGGGCATCTGAGATTGGCATTCAGAGGAATGGCCAACCCTTCGCGCAAGAGGCACCACGAGAACAGGCAAGCTTGGAAGAATGTGGAGCGCACAAAGGTTGGGATGGCTGAGTTTGAGCTTCGGCTCAACGTTGACAACTTTACTTGATGGTGCTCAAGGCAAGCGAGGCGCTTGGCAAAAGGACGAGACCATGCAAAGTGGAATGAGTTGCTCAGCGACCGAAAGAGTTGTGCAAAGCTCACAGAGGTGAGGGGAATTGCTAACTCGAAGAATTCGGTACTCATGCATGGGCTTGTATGCGGACGATGGATTGTTCGTGGCCATCCCAAGGCGGTCGAGACTCGGCGCCATGGAGCATTGAAACTTTCTCTTCGGCATGCGAAGGATACGTCCGGAGGAGGCTGAAGTGTGCAACGAGTTCAGCATGTTGCTAGGCCTTGAGGGGTGCAGTGGTGGCTGTATTGACGTGGAGGCGCAATCTAGCAAGTGCGTTTGCAAGAGGCAGAATAATGCACAGTTTGTTCAGCAGATCGGAGTAGTCCAAGGGGATGGTGATCTCCGAAACGAAGAGAGATGTTGCTCCAACGGGACAGTTATCCAGGAGGGATAAGTCTCGGCTCTCCAGAGGGAGAATCATGTGAGACGGACTTCACATGTTGAGGAGGAGTACCTCACAAACAACAACTCCACGAAGCTCAATGGACCGAGCAAGCAGCGAGGAGTTGTCACATGATCTCGCTCGAGAGAATGCATGGGTGGATGCATTGCGAGATCAAGTGGGGGAGCGACCTGAAGCAACTTAAATGAAGGCACACTTAGAGTCGATATGGAGATCGGACTCAAGGGAGGGCTGACTCGTGGACTGGTGGGCGCGAGGGCCACCATCGACTCAATGCAAAAACGAGGAGCGGAGCAACTTGGGTGTAACTTGGCGAAGTACCCAAGCCGCATGAAGGGAGCCAGCAGAGAAGTTGGAACATGGAGCAGAGGCACAGTGCTTTCCTTAGACAGAGGTCAAGGACATGAACTCTTGTAGAGGCAAGAGCAGGATCATGTTGTTCCATGGGTCCTCCATTCTGACGGAGTGGACTCATCTTGCATGGTGCCAAAGACGAAGGGAGCTTCTGGGCACATGCACCTTATCTCGGAGGAGCATTTGATGGAGGAACTAAGGCGACTCAATTTGCGGAGGCGAAGTTGGGTTCAGAAGGCCTTAGCACGGGGCAAGAGGACGCAGAGGCGGGTACTCTTGAAGAATATGCCACAGTGTTGCCATTCAAGTTGCCATGAAGGAAGCAGTGCGCAGCGGAGATTGTGCTGGTAGGGGCAGAGGCCCAGGATCCAGGCAATGGTGCACAAATTACAGCGAAGTCGGTGGACTTCGGGAGCTACTAGGCGACGGACTGTCCTAGAGCGGTGCTTCATCTAGGTGTTACCCAAGAGTGGGTGGATGAAGGTCGATTGCCAAAGGAGCGAACAAAATCGAAGGTGGAGGAGACCCTGCGATGTATTGGCAGAGGCCACACATGGAGGGTTCACAATTCGAGTTTATTCCACAAGGATCAGAATGCAATGGAGATGTCACCAGGAGGCGACATGGTGCAGCGGATCGTGGTGGAACAGTTCGTGGCAATGCGACACACACGACATAGTCCCGGGAGGGACTAGATCATATGGAGGTATGATCGGGAGCTACTGGGAGCTCCGCTTTGGTGAACAACACGACGGCAAGAAGGGCTATGGATTCAAGGAGTGAATGCCATGGTACCGCAGAGGCGGGTCTTCCGAGCGTGCACCGAATTTTGCATCGGATGAAAACCTTGGTCATCAGCATATGGGGGCTGGGTTCCACCAAGGGAAAAGTTCGAATGCAAGTACCAGTGAGTCCCATGAGAGGGACTTGATCATGCAGAGGTATGATCGAAGCAGCTGGAGAGTTGGACTGCTCCAGAGCTCATATTCGCTTAAGGGAGCCCGACAAGTCAGAGGACAAGGTCGAGTAAGCGAACGTTGCTACCAAGGAAGCTAAGGAGAACAGAATCGGTGCAAACCCTACAATGTGATGGCAGAGGCCATGCATGGGAGTTGCAGTCTGTCTTTCCATCGACCAAACAGACTGCTTGGAGAACACAGAGGTGTTGAAGCAGGAGGTCGAAAGGGGCGAGGAAGCGACGACAAGTCCAGAGGGACTTAGCTACCCAAAATCAATCAATCAGTGAGAATGGAGGTGGACTCAGAGGAGTGTCACGAAGGCATATCTACTGATTGTGAAGAAAAGGGATGTAGATGCGAGGCGACGGATAGTAGGGCCATGGGCATGGCAGCGCCATGGTACCGCAGAGGCGGGACTTCCGTCAAAGTCATTGATCCCTTGCTCTCATGGAGGGAGAGCGCTTGGTCGTGAAAGGGGCCGAGGAGGTGGAGCATGCAGAGGCAATCTCCAAGTACCGAGACAAGGCTGAAGGGCAGAGGCCAAGAAACTTCGTAAGACCGGTGTCAACAAGTTTCTCATCAAGATAGCCGTAAGTGAAGGACTTCGGGTCATGCAAGAGTGCACGACCAAGGAACGAAGCAGGCAGTACGTGGTGCTGTACCTTTGCTACTCAGTGGAGTAGGCGGCAGGGTTGATGGAGAAGACGGTACAATCCCAGAGGCGACCTCATCTATCAAAGAATTACTCCAAGTTGGGGTGAAAACTTCCTGCATTCCAGAAGTTCAATGGCATTGAGAAGGTGAATCACAGTAGCTAACTCAACGCAAGGAGTGCAAACACTTCAAGTGCTTCAGAAGTGTGAGCAAAGAGCAGGCGAAGGCCAGTAACCAGCTCGATGCATGAAGTACAACCTCGAGGAGGCGGGCGAAGTCAAGTAACCTTTGCCTTCTCAACTCTTAAGAGAATGGGCGAAACCGAGTACCCCAGTTCTCTTATCTATCCAGCAGAGGAGCTCTGCACAAGTTCAAAGACCCTTCGAAGATAATGGAAGACAATAGTTGTCAAATCCTCACCAACGGTGATCAGTGCTACTGAGAGTAGATTGTCCGCTTCATTTCCCAACGAAATGTCAATCGAAAGCGGAAGTGATGCGAACCTACTTGGATGTGACAACTAACTGAAAGAAGAGTCAATGAGCAGATTTTGTGGAGGAAGGACCCAAAACTTCAGAAGTTTGCGAGGCGATGCTCGTTAAAGCTCCAACAAGCATCCACCCAGTTCAAGCAGCATGTGGAAATTTTGAGAAACTGGCGCAGTAAGAATGGTCTTTTCCTTCATTTGGTGGATCCGCAGGAATCAACGAGGATCAACACAACTCAGCCAACCCCACACCAGAGTCAGAGTCATTGGCGAGTTGAAGCAGCATGGCGGATCAAAGGTTCGACTACTCAAAAACAGCAGCGGAGAGCAGCTGGGAGCCAGGAGGCGCATTGCAGCTGGAGCAAAAGATTGAAGACTCAGCAAAGGCGAAGAGTTGCAGTGTTCACAAAGGCTTCGACGAGGACGTCGAAGGGATAAGTGGGGGAGAATGTCACGGACAAACTTCTAAACAAGGTGTTTGATGTAATGCTTATGTATGTCCGTGTTGTTTGGCATGTTCATGCCTTGTACAGAATGTAAAGGGGCGGCCGAAGGCTTAATAGTCCCATTTTAGTTGGGTTGGTGGCCTCTTTAGGCTTGTAAATAAAAGTTGTGTCATGTAGACACGTGCGAGAGCTTTTCGGTCTGTAATGGACCATTTTACCCTTTGTTGTGCCACTGTTCAGAGCTTGTAAAGTCTGTTTGTAATTTGCATTGTCTATGAAGTGTTTTTCGGAGATGTTTGCTTGTGGATCCCGTTTGAGACGTTCTCTCTAACCCGTTCTCTCTTTTGGTGGTCCTAAGGGACAATGAGAGGCTTCGGGGAGGCTGACCTTGGCGGACGGACACGCCAGGGTGCCGCACGACTTAGGCAAAACCAGCTAAGTCCGGGCTTATTGATGAGGTTTTTCTTGTTTAGTATTTTCGGGTGTTTTATGGCCTAGGAATATCTTCCTAAGGCATTTGTAATTGTCCATTTTCATAGTAGTGATTTGCTCCTCTTTCGTCCGTGGATGTAGGTCAAAGTTAATTGACCGAACCACGTAAATCTGGTGTTCTTGTCGCTTCTTTTATTCTTCCGCTTTATTGTCTTTGTTGTGTTGCCAAAATTACCTTGTGGTAAATATCCTGAGGCTAGCTCTAACAGTAACTATGTTTTTTTGCATATTTTACCAACACATGGGGAAAAATGACTTGAAACAACAGTATCCTTCATCATAGACTGAAGGCATTGTTGCAATTTTACAGGCTACTGAACCCTAAAAGCAGACAGAAAACAACTCTATGCAAGACCAACTGACCAGATTATTTGTGAAAATAAACTAGTATTTAGAAAAAAGTGCAAAATAATACCTGAATGATTCCAGCATGATCACCCCGCGTATGCTCCGATGAGGGGTTCATCCATGTTCCAGGCCAATGGGTACCATCAGCCATCCATGTTGCTTTAGGAATCTTTACAGATTCTACCAGATCATCACCAGCAACCTCCCTTTGTCGTTTCATTGCTTTGATCTCCTCACGTGCATGGTAAGCATCAGATCGCCGTCGGATTGAATCAGGCAACCCATTGATCCGAACCTTGAATTCATCATACTCTCTCTTTACTCGCCTTCGGTCCTTGACAAAGTCAGGTCGCACTTTGTTCTTGTAAGGATCCTTCTTCAAGTTAAAGTAACTTTCAGGATTTCTGGGCTCAACACCATGTTTACGGCAGAAAGGGACCCATATATTTGCAAAGCTAGCAGCCTCAGCCATTGCTTCAAAAGTCAGAAGGGCACCACCATCATCTGAGACATAGCATGCTAGCTTTTCAACAGGGTAATCAGCAGCAAGGATGGAGAGTATGGTGTTTGCAGTTACAAGTGGAGGTTCTTTCTCAGGGTCAGCTGTGGAAACAAAGACATCAACGCCTGGAAGATCAGACTTTCCACTAGGGTTGGTAGCTGTAGGAGTCTCAAACTTTTCCTTTAAAACAGCAAGGTCTGCAGCACGGTTTACTGGGGCGAGCTTAGGGAGTTGATCCAATAGCCAGGAGAATGCAAACCACAGCTCACAGACAACAGACATCCCCCACAGCCAAACTGCATCCTCGTTTTTGTGTTTAATTCTCCATGCAAGAAACAGGGCAAGAACAGCCATGCGGACAAAGATGAGAAGCCTGCAAACCAGAAAGCATAAAATTATTAAACTCAATTATAAAGAAAACCTGGTATTACGAATGAGGAGCTAAAAGTTTAGAGAATGGGATGCATATATAAATAAGATTCACACAAATAGCACAAGTCTGTCCAAGTTGAGGATATATAAAAAAACATATTCAAAAGGTTCATCCATGAAGAATGATATGACCATTGCAGACAAAAATTTGACATAGCAACTGATGCCAAATTGAAGATAACTCAACCAGAAGAGTCAGCGAGCTAGGCCCTTTCAAAAGCATGTGAATCCTACTTCACATATTGAACTTTCAGACTCGAGCCCATTTATATGTGTCTGCCCTCGCCATCCTTGGAAGCTCACTTTCTAGAATACTTGGTAATGTGATGCAAAACATGGTCTCACTCCTTTTCCACCTTGAGTGGAGCGAATGATCTTAGGCAAATATGTCATGATTCTCCTTAATATAAGCCTACAATGATGTTTCTACATTCAAATTTCACAAGAGTCTGATTCATCTGGCACATACATAAGCTACAGACCACACAAATTTGATCAGTAGGTATTAGACACTGTTTCTACCCAACGAAAACAGAGCAATTTGAAAAATGATCACAGTTTTTTATTTAAAAAATAATAAAACTTAAAATTCATACAAAAAATGAACAGAACCAGCTGTTGCAATTACCTATATGGGCTCAATACTGCAGCAGGGATCTTCAACTTTCTAGTGAGAGGCCTCCATGGTTTGTTTGTTAGTTCTGTAGGCTGTGCATTTCCTCCATCCCCACCATCAACTTTATTCTCAGTTGGCCAGATTGCATTACCATAACCATAGGTCCCCTTCGTTTCAAAAAGCCATCGATTGTGATCCCAATCACTTGTCTGACTCCTGGTCATTTTCTGTGATCTCATTATCGAAAGCCTCCTTTCCATCTTTGACATTCCATGTGGAGCTGGCAATGAAAGTGGTCGTCCAGCTACAGCGTTGCTGACCACCTCCTCCAACTCAATAGTTTTATATGGTTCTTTGCATCCTGGACAGATCCCACCACCAACCTTCACTGCATCCGAAAAGCACTCAGCACAGATTTTAAAATCGCACTCACAAGGAAGGATATCAACCCCACGCTCATCACTCATGACCTTCGAGTCACATCCTGGCATCGCGCAGGATGAGCCCTTGGCACCAGCCATCTGAGGATGGCTCGCCTCCGACTCGATCACCTTGTCCATCAGATGAGCACGAGTGACACTATTGCATCCACCTGTGAACAATGAATTTGAGACGTATTGCTCTTCGACCTTCGCGGAGATAACAGGATCCATGGGTTGATTGTCCGGAGTTGGCGGGATGTGGACATGATAGTTCGTATATTCCTTGTCGAAATCACCACTTCCAAAATCACTGTCAAGATCATCCCTGGAGTAGCTGACATACCGGCCCGACGGAGTTCGACGGGCAAAGGTGACAGTGGGCGGCACATTCGTCGGTCTACCATCGGCCTGCTGCTGATCAGATGACGAGGCTACCCGCACGGATCTACTGACCCTAAGAACATTGTTTGAATCCATGTCTCTTCGCTCTTAAATACGTAAATATCCCCGTTCCACTATCCACAAACTTGGGAAAAAGGGACAGAGACAAGGACCTGTAAAAGCAAGGGAAGAATCAAAACTATCTTGCACACGAAATGAAAGCTAAAAATCCAAAGCTTTTCAAGAAATGTGCAAAATTAAGCATTTGGAAGCGCTCTGTTCAGTTCATCGATTAGCTGCGTGGTAGCGTAAGAAGCCATCGCACTCGTCAAGAAAATCCGAAAACGGATCGTTTGGAACGAAGACTTTAAAATGCGGGAAGCATACCAAAAGGCTGAACTTTGTTAAAGAATTGCCCAAAACGCTTCAGAAGAAGCTATGCAACGGTTAGATCACATACCTGAGAGTCCGACGAGAGAGAGAGGGGGGATAAACTAATAATGCTTCTTCTCCGAGTGTGAGAGGGCGCTCGACCAGGTCTTTCTATAAGAGGCGTTTCAGAGGTTGCTGGATTTGACGCAGATCCCGACCGATTCTTCACTCAGACAACACAGCTGAACGGTTCAGCTCCTGTCTTGTTCCTGCGAGAACCGGATCAAGGGGAGGCGACGTGGCCTACGATGGAGCGCGATCGAGGGAGGAAGCTGGCCGGCGAGCGGAGGTGGCGCCTCTCGCCGTATCACCAGATCGTCACCATGGCGGACTGCTTTGGTCAGGGTTTGGCTGTGGGAAAGTGACGGGAGGAAGGGAGAGAGGGGCTTAGAAAAGGAGCGGCCTTTTTGCCCCTCGGAGAAAAGAGGTAAATTAAAATAAGATATTAGTTTCCTTACACAAAAGCATTGAGGTAGGCGAAGAGAACGTGCCCACCCATATCGGATCCGCTGTTGGGTTCGAACACGTATCATGGTTTACGCTCTTCCAACGAATCCGTTGCGGACAACTGGAGAAGTGGGGTTTGGATAGCAAACAGTCGATGCGCCCGCCTTACTTTATCTCAACGCGTACGCGCCGAGATGGGAGGGTCATGGCCGTTCGATCCTCAATTATCAGCGTAAGTAAGTAGTGGGGGGACAGCATTCACGCGCCGAGACAGCCTCTGAGGATTCTCACAATGGGACCCACGAACTCCCCCCCCCCAGTAAAACTGACACGTCTAGGAAGCAAATTTAAAAGCTGTCGGTCAACGAACAGCCGAGCCGCTCCCCCGTTGAGATGATGGAGATAGGCTGTAATATTTACATGCGCGGAAACTGTACGACTGCTATGCAAAGCGTACACATACTCGATCATTCTTGAAATATTATTCTTAAAATTATACACTAATATTAATATCATTAAAATTCCACAACGCGTTCAGATATCTCATATTTAAAACCCCACAAAACAAGTCTTAGGATGGGCTAAACCGCGTTGTGGTTACGATTGGAACCGGTCAAACGGGATTCGTCCATTTAGTCGAAGGAGGAGGCCTTTTTATAATTTTAATTTTAATTTTTTTTTCGATGACAAATTAACAATTGCGGTATACACGGAAACGGTGATTGCAATAGGAATGTTACGACCGGTGACCGTTATCTTATACCCGTAAGTTACATTTTGAATGTTATAATCCCTTATAACGATGTGTGTTGTGTCCTCTCATGTCATATAACGGGAAATCTTCACGCGAATTCTCACCTGGCGACGCGTAGGGTACGTCGCTGGTGCCACCTCTCATGATACGATCACGTCGGAGAGGTATCTTTCTGGCGTAGGATAGGCACAACCGATTCGAACGCGCGTTTCCTACGCCTAAACATTACATTCGAATTTATTTTATTTTAAATTCTTAGAAAAAAAATTAGAAGGTATTATCGTTATTTTTGGGCCATCGAGGTCGTCTTCGGCGGTGGGGCACGTGCTACAGGGACGTTGGGGCCCACCCCGGTCCATAGCACATGCCCACCGACGTTTGGCGGCCGCGGATGCCACGGTGTCCGAATTATTCTCCGATCTAAAAAAAATACAGAGAAGATTTCCATTTTCCTCCAAGATTAGGAATTTTTATTTGGAATTAAACTTAGCATATATAATGATGTCAAGTGTTGAATTGACACTAATATCCTACAAATTCTGAGCTCGGTGAATCGATAAGAATAATAAAAAGTACTTTAGGTATTTATAATTTTAATTTATATTCTACCTAACTTAGGATCTATGGCTCGATTAACTTGTGGATTCTGCACGTGGCTTGAACACAGAATGAGAACATGCACAGTTTCAGACCTTCTGGAAGTGTGATGGGGCACATGCAATCACATGACAGGGAGGAGTGACCAAAATGGCCTCATTGCATCGAAATTAATTAAATAGACCCGAATTAGTTATTTATCCTTCTGAAGTCGGTGATTTTAATATATATATATATATATCTTTAAATAAAAAGAGTTGTTTGCGCAAGAGAAAGCAGTATTAGCTCACTCCCGTTGTCATGAAGAGATTTATGTGCATATAAATTAGTATTGCAAGAAGATAAGTACTTGAGAATATAACAAGTCCAGAAAAATCATATAATCACGTCACTTTTAGACGTATGTATGGAAAGGCAATGGTGCATGCACTCTCATGAGATCACCCACATGTTAAGTTCGCTTTCAAGCATCCATTAGGATCCCAAGTGGATGATGAGCAAAGTGTTTTGTTGGTCAGCACCAGCAGAAGATTTAAGGAAGATTATAAAGATCTGGGATCTCATCGAAAACAATCATGGATTCAGGCTGGATTAGCTCTGTTGCCTATTGAAATTAACTCCCATGAAGGAAGAGGAAGAAGATGCTGAAAATAGTTCTATTCCTTGATTGATTTAGCTTGACAAATTACAAAACACTATCTGCATCTTTATAGATTTTTAACTAAAATGAAAAAGCCTTCAGTTTGCTGACATGCCTCAAGTTATCTCAAACTAATAAAAAGATAACTCTGGGTGTGAAAAGAACTTCACCAGTCACAGCAACCTCATCATTATTTTTACTAAATAAAAATACCTTTTCTCAAAAAATTGTCTGTACCAAAAATTAGAGTGTGATTTTGAAAAATTGATGATCGAGCAGATGCAAAAGGTATCCTCCATCATGAAGCACGTACAACTCAGTTTCCAACAACTGGAATTCTCAAATATGTTTACTCCATATTATTAGTGGAGCACAACTGCACTTCTTGCAGCAAGTTGGTGACTTGGAGCAGCAGCAAGCTTTTTGAATTTTATCTGCTGAGTGTGGAGTTTCCGAGTACCACAAGGAGCATTATGTTCAACTCTTCCCAAGATTTTCTGCCAGAATTTTTCAGTGGTATCATATCACATACCGAGGAGGAAGATCCCAAACTGAAAAAAAGGACCGGCACATGGAAAGGTGCAACCATCTGATTCTGCCAAATTTGCTTTGACTCCAATTCATGGAGAACTACTTTTCTCTCAAGTTTACTCTTAAACATGCATGAATCCAAAGTCTAACACAACATCAAGACACGTGCCAGATGGGCTTCTCTTCAATGTAGGACAAGATATTCTTCAAAATCAATACTGTCAAACTCTTTTGATAAAGAATACAAGTTATCAATCAGATGGCTCAAGCATGATTTTCTTTTAGTAAATCCTCAGGCATTGTTGTCGGAACCAAGCTTAACACAGTATCTGCATCTTGTTAGTAAGCTTTGGGTAAAGTTATAAAAGACCCAAATGCTCACTGCCGGTAGATAAAACAAGATCAATCCTTGTTGGCATGAGAATTCACTGCTGGACACTTTTGGTCAAGTCCATTGTAGCACCTCTTATTCTAAGTCTGGCAGCCACATCATCCAGCATCTCATATACCTTCTCAATCTCTGGTTTCGACCTATCCCCAATTTTAAAGTTGTGGACAATCTCATTTAAATCTACAAGTCTGTGACCAGGCATTGATCTTATTTCTCTGTTCCTCATCATCTCCTTCACCTTGTGAGCATCTTCCCACTTCCCTGCTGCCACATATATATTCTGCAACAAAGAATAGCGAGAGCCGTTTGAAGGTTCAAGCTCAACCAATCTCTTTGCAATGCTCTCCCCCAACTCCAATTCCCCACGAAATCGGCATAATCCAAGCAAACCTCCCAGGGCTAGTGATTCTTCATCCTCGGGCATGCCTCTTAATCCTTCTTCCGCTTCTTCGACCAGGCCAAGCCCTCCGTAGAGGTTTGCCATGCACCAATAATGAGCAAATGTAGGTTTGAGATTATACAACTCGGTCATCTGCTCAAAATATTTCTTCCCTTGGGTCAGTAGGCCTTCGCGGGCGCACGCACATAAGAGTCCAATAAAAGTAACTTCATCTGGTGAGATTCCTGTTGTTTCTAGGTGGAAGCTATCACTAGTTTCTTCATGCGTATCACAGCCTATACACAAGGAAAAGTAAAATGTTAACTCTTAAGAGTTTAGATCAAAACTACCGACTGACTGTATCATGCAATAAGGTAGTTTGAATGCAGTCCATTAATAAATTATATTATGCTAACATTATTCTTGTAATGATAATGGCTATCTCCAATACAATCATATCTCAAGCTATGATGATTATATATAATTCAACATGAGGTGCTATGTAACAATTTCAAGTTCCTTATACTAGGTCGAGGAGGAAGAGGCAAAAGTAATTTTGCAGCAGAGCCACATCTCACCTTCACCCACCATCTTGTCAAACAATGCAAGCCCGTCCAAAGGATCTCCATGGATACAGTGTCCAACAATCATTGCATTCCAGCAGACCAAATTCCGCTTCGGCATCTCTTCGAACACCCTTCTTGCAACGTCCACGCTTCTACACCTACTGTACATATCTACTAATGCCGTGCCAAATATCACATTATCATCTACAAAATTCCTAGTATAATATGCATGAATCGACCTCCCTCCATTGAGCTTGCCCAGCCTCCCACACGCTGTGATCACACTGACCATTGTCTTATCATTCCCCTTCAGCTTCTTATCCATCAACCTGAAGAGCTCCAATCCCATTTCGGGGTTCCGTCCTTTTACATACCCACCGATCATAACATTCCAAGACACCACATTTCTTCCCGGCATTTCATCGAATAGCTCCCTTGCAGAATTCAACTCCCCTGAGGTGACATACCCATCGATCATGGAGTTCCAAGACACTGTGTCTCGGTGGGACATCTCATCGAACAACATGCGCGCGCAACCAACTAGGCCGCAGGTGGCGTACATGTGGACGAGGGAATTACGAACATGAAGGACGGCGTCCACGCCCCGCTTCACGGCCTGGCCGTGGCAAGTCTCCCCGGAGTCAAGGGACGACGCTCGGGCACAAGCGGAGAAGAGGACGGGGAAGGTGAAACTGTTGGGGGCAAAGCCGGAGCGGAGGTTGGCGACGAAGAAGGGGAGGGCGAGGAGCGGGTCAAGGGAGAGGGAGAGAGCCTTGAGGACGACGTTGGCGCAGAAGGCGTCGGGGGCGGGGACGCTGCGGAAGAGGAGGAGGGTGTAGGAGAGCGGGGCGGCAGCGGAGTCAGCTGCGGCCTTGAGGAGGCGGGAGGCAGCGAAGGAGTCGTGCAGGAGGCCGGTAACGAGGAAGTGGGCGTGGGCCTGGAGGAGGCCGCGGAGGGAGCGGCAGGAGAGGAGGGGGCGGAGAGAAGGGTGGTACAGGGAGATCCTCTGAGGGGGAGAGGACGGCGGGGGAGGGGAGAAGAGATTGGGGTTGAAGCGGAGGACGCCGCCGGCGCGGAGGGGTTGACGGCCCATTCATGGATACGTATCGCTCGCATCCGTTTGGCCTCCCGCCCATAGGGATTTATTTCTCACGTATCGGTATCGGTTCCGGTATAACAACATAACGGTATGATGGAACCAATGTAACAGATATTTGGTCTATTATTCCTTAAAGGTCATCTGAGCCTTAATCATCGGTATTTCTCTTTAATATTATCATCTTTTTCAATAAAA
Organism: Musa acuminata AAA Group; assembly: GCF_036884655.1. Lineage (NCBI taxonomy): Eukaryota > Viridiplantae > Streptophyta > Magnoliopsida > Zingiberales > Musaceae > Musa > Musa acuminata. The sequence continues at coordinate 11,459,342 of NC_088329.1, read as the reverse complement.
GCTTAATTATTGTATCTATGGTTATAACACTCACATAGCCACTTTACGATATCAACATTGGGATAACCCAATTCAATTTGGATGATTTGACATAGTAGAGTTAGATCGGATTAATGATAATTTGGGTCAATCTTTGGTCAAATTTAATGTAGAGTTGGAAGCAATAATTTCTCTGGGAAGAGAAACAGAGAGAGAGAGAAAGAGAGAGTGGTCCTCAGGAGCAGGCGAAGAGGATAAATGAGAGGGAAGAGAGAAGCATACACCATCGATCGTCGAGCCCGGGCTGTGCGACCTCCATCCAGAGAGAACCCCAAAACCTTTGACCTCTTGGGCCACCAAAAACCATGGCTAAATCGACGAGGACAGTGCTCCAGCACATTGAGTCAGTCTTGACCAAGGAAAGGAGACGCATAGCGCAGTAAATGAGGCATCGCACTCGCAGCTGCGAGCCATGGGAAAGAGGCAGCGACCTGCAAGCATTGGTGGTGAAAACAAGGCATGCAGGAGACGTCACCTCAAGGATGACAGCATCTCTGACGCCTCTCCCGAGCGTCGACTCCCGAGGGAGGAAAGCACCACGCACTAGTGCATGACCCTCGGCCAGCGAAGAAAGAGGGTGGGGGGGGGTTGGGGAGAAGGAGCGAACGAAGAGAAAGAGCTCCGGGAGAGGACTGTAGTCGAGCAGGTTGTCATGACATGGTAATCATTCTTCTGTGATTTGTTAGACGCCTTCGTCGTCTATGGCTGCCTGTGGTTTTGGAACCAGAGAGAAAGGGCGTCTCTACGGATCATTCTAAAGTCAGTGTCAGAAAAGATCATCCACAGGCTTTGATTCCCTCCTTATCCGAGCAATCTTGCTGCTCTTTAATGTCTTTTATTAGCTTGCAGGCCTTTCTATCAGTCCTCATATCTCAAGTCGAGTAAAAGATTGCAAAGATTTACAAGCAGGTTTGGGAGATAAAAGGAAAAAAGCAGAAATAATTGACCGAAAGTATATGAAGTATACAAAGCAAGATTCTGACACATTCATGGAATTCAGAGAGGGCTGTGCATGGGAGCAGAAGAAACACATCAAGAAAGGCCAAAGCCAGCTATTCCATGCATCGTCAGAGTCAGATTTCTGTGGATTCCCTTCCCTACCAATTCATACATTATCACATGAGACATAGACTTCCCTGAGTTAATGACATAAATGAATGCATGAAATCCTAAATTGGAGAGGATTTTAACTCACTTACGGAAACATTAATTAAGTATTTGATGCTCTACCAGTGAACTACATTTGACCTAATTCATAGAAATGACTACAAATGTGACTGAGATCACCTCAATACCTTATATTTTATGGTCATAAACCAAGCAAATTCCTTCTGCCATCCATTAGACTACAAAGGGGGTCATGTACTTTACAAAGTTTATGAGAGTCTTCTGTGTGTGTGTGTGTATAGATATATATATAATATATATAACAGCCATGCAATAATAACATGAGAGTGTATATAAGTTTGATTTTAGGTGAAGTGTAAGATCTTTTTGCCGCCAAATAAACCCTAGCTTTAACACATGCAAAAACTAGTTTTCATGATGGGCTGTTCCTTGGCAGAAATCTACAGGGAAATGGACACATCAATCATGAGAAGAGAATACATCATATTTGCTCATATCTCGAGACAATGAAGCAAATTGAAGAAGACAATGGTAGGTTTTGCTTACGAGTAGATGAAGAATGCATCCAGTAGTCGATTTTATTTTCTTCTGCCTTCTACTCAACTATCTCCTTTTTCCTCCTCCTCTCCTGTCCAGTTTCTGCATCTTCTGTGACCTCTGAGAGCGCACTGGTTCGTCATGACTGAGAAATGTTAGCTTGCGAAGGAGAGCTTGTTTTAGTGTGGCCTGCCCAATGTGATCTCAAGATTCGGCTTGCTCGAGCTCGATGTTTCTGAAAAGCTTGGTGAGTTCAATTCCAGGAACATCTCAAAGCTCTTTGGTTGCATGTCCTGCTGCAGAAGAAAGAAGAATCTGCATCATTTTTGGTTCCTCTTTTTGTGCATCACTGTATTTCGCATTCAAAGAGATGGAACCACAAAAACTAAGAGAATTAAGTGCAGTTTTTATATAGACTGAAATATTTCCTCGAAAAAGACATCAAATGTAACCATTTCATGTTGACATGAAATAGTCAGTCATTCTTGAGATGAAGTTTAGATACCTCATAGTGCTGCATGCTTCCTGCAGTGGAACTTCTTGCCGTGCCATTATCAATGCTCCCCCTGTGGGAAAACCATCACTAAAGTCTCTATCAGTAGAACAAACCACCGTGCATGAAATAATGGCACGCTAAAGCAGGTTGATTTTGCATACGACTTCATTTTATGGGTCATTGGCCCTAAAAGTTGCAAACACGTTCCAGAAAAAGCTAGCTTCTGCATCAAAGTTTCGGATATCATGAACACATCAACACTCTGAGAGCCTTGAAACCCCAAACTGACACCAGACTTGTCCTTTCAGAACAGATCTCTCAGAAGAGACTGCAACTAGGGATTACCGTCCTCTTGAAGGATCAGAGCATCATCTTGGATGCCTAAAACCTGGACACTTGGAGAAATGGTATGATCCAGTGGGAAGAAAGAAAAGGAGTGGAAGAGAAGATCTGCAAAAGGGTCAAAAGTGTGGTCTTCTTCTCAACCTTTCTCGGATGTACTCTTTGACTTCTAACAGATTTGACATGCATCGGTTTAAGCTTCCTTCTGTTCTGAAAGTGACTGAAGCTGATCTGAGCTTTCTTAAGATTAACAGTCAATTATGCTTAGAAAAAGGAATGTGACCTTCTTCTAAGGTTGAAAGTAATCATCACAATGGAATGGAGAAGAAATAGCCACTTTCATCCAAGTGCATGGTCATCTATTCTCTTCTTCTAATCTCTCTAGTCTGAATGGTATGTACACAATCTTTCTTCTGTGTTACACATCAGAAGTTGTGTGAGTACTCTTATATCAATCATGTATTTAGATAGAGGAAATAAGTCTGGAAAAAGGTGTCTTCATCAAATTACTGAAAGGTTGGAGTTTGGAGAACAACGGAAGACAACCCAACCAAATCAAGCTATTATTGCGTTCCATTGTATTTATGTAATTTAGTTCTTTCTTCGATTACTTGAGCTTTTTATTCACTAAATTTGTCCCAAAAACCGAAACCTTTGCTTTTCTGAGAATAGAACAGATGTCTGTACAAGCTAAATTTTACGTGAATGATGATTGATGAGCACACATGGCTAATGCATGAATCATGATCTTTTAGCACAGGAAGATTGTGTCTGGCTACCTTTGCTGACTTGACGATTCTGATAGATGAAGATTGTGAATGCCTACTGGATTGTCATCGGAATTCTCTCCCATCGAGCCATTCGCAATGGCATCAGATTGGCCTGGGACAAGAAGTAGTAGAATCCATTGTCAAAGAAGCTTTTAGGCAAGAACTGTAAGAGACAAAGCATTTGAACCTGATGGAACTGCGGGTCTATCGGTGTTCTTCAGAGTTCGATACATCTGCAACCACAGATACATAATTATCATCGAGGAATCTTGGCTGTTCATCTTGTAAAGCACATTGCTTTTTGGTTTTAGACTACTTATAAGTCATTCCACAATATAATTATTTGCTCACTGAAACATCCAAGAGACTATGGACAACGTTGTACTGTTCGAGTGCAACTCATCAGAGTAGCTTCTTTTCACAGTTCGCTACTACTTTTTCTTGCAGTAGCATCTTTTCTGGTTTGAGTGTAAAAGCTGCAGCAATGCATGCGGTGAAAGGAGTACACAAGTGATGAGGAAATAGCAAGGATAAAACACAAGGAAAAGATAGGGAGCTTTTCTCTACTCGATTCCAAGGGAAGATCTCTTTCCTGCTCGTGAAAGCGACCCTTTGATTCAGTTCTAACCCACATGGTCGGAGATCTCAGATTTGGTAAGGAAAAGAGCAAAGAGGAAGTAATCAAGGAGTTAAATTACATGAAGGAAACCAAGATCTGGAGATGTGGTAGAGGATCTGTCTTACCTGCAAGTGAGATTTCACATGAGCCAGGGTAAGATCTCTCACATCCATGAGCTCTAGAACTGACTTGGGCGTCGCCCCTGACCTCCAAAAGAAAACGAAAGAAGAGAAGTCACAAAAGGAACGCAAGATCTCTTCATCCATGTAAATTATATGTGCAGCTGGGAAGTGTATCGTACTCTCGTGGCCTCCCAACAGCTCCACAGCATGCACAAAGCGGGCGTGGAGTGTGGTAGTCCACCGCATCCTCGGCGCTCTCATGCTCCGCTTGGCAGGGAACCGCGGCGGCAGATATCTCGATCTCGACAAGCCTTGGCTCGCCACCAAGTGCGTTAAAGCATGATTGGAGGAGGAAGGAGATCCACACAGGTGATGCTGCTGATGCGGGGCGACTGCAGGAAAGAAAGGTGGGTGTTGGTAGATTGGGATGCCCGTTATGGGCTCCAGCCAGCTCTGCTCTTGGTGATGTAGCGGATGGTGGTGGTGGTATTGTAGGTGATCGTATTGTAGGTGGTGGTGATGGTGGCGAGGTTGAGAACGGTGGAAGGTGTCATTGCTTGTGGCGGCGGAGACCGCGGCTCTTGGGTTTGCCAAGGAGAGTTCAGAGGCGGTGGCTCTGGCTGCTGATGCAGCGGTTCTGTTCTTGTTGGTTGTGGTGGTCGAGTCCAAGTTCCTGCATCGAAACCCTAATTCCATGTTCTCATCACCTGGCTTTCTCCAACTTGATGCTGTGGCTTCGAGCGAGCTGATCTGAAGCGATAAATCTGCTGCTGCTGCTGCTGAGAAGAGCTCCATTTGCCCACCGAACTCCTCCTCCTCCTTCTTCTTCTTCCTCCTCCTCCTCCTCTTCTTCCTATGATTAATGCTCTGTGAGAGCGATAGCTGTACTTTTGGTTGAATGTCAGTGAAATGATGAGCTTGTGGGGCATGTGTGTAGGTATTTTATGTGGTAGTGACAAAGAGTTGTAATGGCAAGCATGTCTTCTGAACAAGGAGAGTACCATCATGTCAACATTGAAGGTAAACATTGTGTGGAGTAACAAAGGTTTGATGCTCTGTGTTTTTGAATGCTGTGAAAGAAAATGACACCTGAGAGTGTGGGAGATTCCCTGTTGCTTGTTCTCTTGGGCATTGTCTGAGCGAGAAGGAATATTTTGTGCGAGCTCGTTGTTGAACTCGAGTGCCTGCACTCCTTTAGCTTCTTCTCACACTGAATTGTGGATTTGACCCTTTCAAATTGAGACTTCCATCTCCATTTCTTTCTTCTTGTAGCCACCGATGGATGGAACATTTAGCTAGAGGCACTCATTCTCATACTCCGCAATGGGTAATTTCCTGCTCCTAGATTTGCTGTTCATCCCTGTCAGGGTTAGAGTGATAAGAGGCAAGAGAAACTTCTCTATCCGTTTACAATCACTTTGCTATCTTTTATCATTACCCTGAATAAACATTATGATATCTCTCTTTAGTTTATGCTATAAAAAAATAAAGAAAATTATCATGTTCGATCTTGATTAAAGATTATAAATCTTGATCAAAGAAAGACAGTTCATAAAAAAGATTATCTTCAAATCAAGTCAAGTCAAGAATATTGAAAATCATAATTGTACTCTTTCTTATTTCTGTCATTTTTTATTCTTATATTTGATTCTATAAAAAATGATTTATTCATTGTAATAAATCAATGAATTGAATTCTTTTTTATTTTATGTGCGATTGGTATGACGAAACATAGGAAGGTGTGATTGGTCTTCATCACCAAAGTTCGCTCCTTGTGTTATAGTGAATCATATAGTTATCTATTTATTTTTACTTTTTTATTACTATTATTTTTCCAATTTTTCTCATCCTCTATCATAAAAAAAATAAAAAATTATGCTGCTTCTCGATCCTTCATCAACTCAATTCTAGGAAAGTTTTTGAGTCTAATTGATCAATGAGGCAGCATGAATAGCGTCCAAGCTTCGTGCCATGAATATATGAATGCCACGTTATTTTAAGTGATCAATCAACATCCGAAACGATAAAAATAGAATACTACGATGCAAATAAAAAAAAATCCTTTCAATCAAAAAAACCATTGTAGTATTTAAATAAGAGGCAAGACATAGAACACTTAGAATATATTCTCAAGTACACACACTCTCTATATGCTTTCGTTCTTCTATGAAATATTAGATTCTTCGTCATTACAATTGTGACTTTATTGTCACAAAATATTTTCGTTGCTTCTTTTTGTTCTTGACGAAGATCTTCAAAAAGTCTTCTAAGCTATGTTGCTTGATAAGCTACTGATGTTGCGGCTACATATTCTACTTCCGATGTTGATAACACAATTGTTGTTTGCTTTTTTGAACTTTAAGATATAGCTCCTGATCCGAGACTAAAAAGATTACTTGAAGTACTCTTTCTATCATCTAAAGCTTCTATCCAATCACTATCAAGGAAACCAAATAATTTACATTTAAAATTATGAGAATACCAAATACCATAATTTATAGTTCTAACAATATAATACAGAATTCTTTTAACAGCTCCGATATGATGTTTTCTTAGGCTATGCATAAACTTGGATACTACACCAATAGAGAATATAATATCAGGTCGAGTATGAGTTAGATAAATCAAACCTTCAACCAAACTTTTGTACTATCTTGCATTTATCAAACATATATCATTTTCAAGTTTCAATTTCTCATTTACATTCATGGGTATTGTTGTAGCTTTGTAATTAATTATGTTAGATTTTTTGAGTAGATATACTGTATACTTTCTTTGTGAAATAAAAATTTTATCTGATCCTTGCTTCACTTCCAACCCAAGAAAATAGTATAGTAGACTTAGATCTAACATTTCAAAGTTATTCATCATATATATTTTAAATTATGCTACAAAAGAGTTAGATGAACCCATATATATAATATCATCAATATAAAGGTAATCCATTAGAATATTATGTTCACCTTCCTTCTTTAGATAAAGAGTATGTTCATTATTACTCCTCTTAAATCTATTTTGATGAAAATAATAATCAATCAATTTTACTGTACTATGCCCTTGGAGCTTGTTTAAGTCTATAAATAGTTTTCTTTAGCTTATACATATTTTCTTCATGTCTTTTAACCAAACAAACTTTAGGTTGAGTAACAAAAATCTCTTCATGTAAATCTTTATTTAAAAACATAGATTTCACATCAAATTGACATAACATGCCAACTCAAGTGAGCAGCTAAAGCCAAGAAAGTTCTCACGATTTCGAATCTAGCAATTAGAGAAAAAGTATCATCAAAATCAATACTTTGTTGTTGTAAATATCCTTTTGCTACAAGTCAAGCCTTATATTTTTGGATACTTCCATCTGCATTAAACTTTATTTTGAACACTCATTTTAATCCAATAGCTTTCTTTTCTTTCAATATATCCATTAGCTTCTAAAATTTATTCTTCTCAATTAATTTTATTTTTTCCTTCATTGCTTTTCGTCATTCTTCTTTTTCAATTGCTTTCTCAAAAGTCATTGGATCCGAAATAAATAAAGCAAACGTTGAATCATAAATTTTTGTTTGTAATCTGAATTTTCTTAGAGGGGTTTTATATGAGGAATCAAAATTTGAACTACTATTATAAGAGATTGACGATGAATTTGTTCGAGCAAGATCTATCACTTGATTTTGTAAAATATTTAGTTTTGCTGGAATCTGAATTTGTGTTCCACCTTCATTGGTCTCTCAATTCTAACTTGTTATTTCATCAAATACAACATTTCTATTACTAATAACTTTATCACTAATAGGATTATATAATCGATATGCTTTGGATTATAAGGAATAACCAATTAAGATATAATTTTTAGATTTTTAATCAAGTTTGTGATGGTTTTATAAATTTACTAAAGCATAAGCAATGCAACTAAAAATTCTTATATGTTTTACATTTGGTTTTATATCATACTAAGCCTTAAAAGGTGTTTGATTAATAACAACCTTTGTTGATAAAATATTTAATAAATAAATCGTTATTGCAACTACTTCTGTCCAAAACTGATTTGAAAGATATTTCTTTTAAGCAAACTTCTTGCAATTTTAATGACAGTTTGATTCATACATTTAGCTATACCATTTTGCTCTTGTATACATGGTGCTATCAATTCTCTATGAATATTATTTTCTTTAAAAAAATTAAACTCATTAGATAAAAATTTACCATATCTATCTATCTGAAGTGTTTCTATGCATCTATCACTTTGCCTTGAATTTTTAAAAATTATCAAATATTTCATATTTTAGCTCTAGAAAATATATCTAACTTATGCAACTATAATCATTAGTAAACAATAGAAAATATTGACTTCCACTAAATGATTTTGTATTCATAGGTCCACATAAGTCAGCATGAATTAATTTAAGACAAGTAGATGATCTCCATACTTTTCCAACAAGAAATTATTTTTTAATTTGTTTATTATAAATGCATCCTTCACTTACATCGTATTAATTTTGGATAATTTGAAAACTATTTCTTTTTAATTTAATAATCTTAAAATGTTAATGTTAAGATATTCATATTTTAAATATCATAAATTAGACCCATTCTTTTGAGTTACAATAAGAGCATGCTTTTCAATATTTGAAATATCAAGTGAAAACATCTTATTTTGTATCATGCAAACATTTACCGTAATCAAACTATATTTTTTTGATCTTTAATAGTGCATGAACCATCATCAAATATAACTGAATATCCATTATTTATCAATTGTCCAACACTCAACAAGTTATATGATAAACTAGGAACAAAGAAAACATTATCAAGGTGTTTTACCTTCTATTGACTTGTCTTTACCTCAATTGTTCCTATCCCTTTCAATTGGATTTGCTTGTTATCTCCAAATATAACTTTCAACTTATGAGTTTCATCAATATCTCTAAACATGGATCTTATGCCTGGCATATGATTAGAATATTCACTATTCAAAAATCAAATATCATTTGAGATATCATTAACTTGTGAATGAGTTATAAACAACTTACTATTTTTTATTTTCCTCCATATAGCTTGCTTATTTTTCTCTTTTCCAGCAATCTATTTTCATATGATCAAACTTTTTACAATAGTAACATTGAATTCCACTATTATATTTTTTTTATCATAATTTGATTGTGTTTGTTCATCATGCTCATCAAAGTGTCCTCTTCTTCTTCTTCCTCTTTCATTTCCTCTACCATAAAATCCTCCTCTGCCACGTCCTCTTCCTATTGATTTTTAATCTTTTTTTTGAAGTAAAAGACTTTCCCTTAACCTGAAATATTTTTTTTTTCACTTTTCTCAAGTGACTGTTGAACCTTGCTTCATGTGCTTGTAAGGAACCTATTAGTTCATCAAATGAAAATATAAATAAATCTTTTGACTCTTCAATTACGATAATAACATGATCAAATTTCGGAGTTAAACTTCTCAAAACTTTTACAATAATTATATGATCAGGAAGATATTCACCATAAGATTTTATTTGACTAACAATTTTAGTCACTCGAGAAAGAAAATCTTGCACCGATTCATTGCTTTTCATGAACAAAATTTCAAACTCACGACGAAGAATTTAAAGTTTTACCGTAATCACCCTTGATGAGCCTTAAAATTTATTTTAAAGTATCAACCAAGATTGCTTTGAGGTTGTCGCTATTGCAATTCTTAAGAAGATTATCTTATGTACAACTTATTGAATGAAGAATAATATCTTTAAGTTCTTTCTATTCTCTCTCAACCTGATTTCATCATCTGGATTTGCATATTTATTCTCTATTAAGTCCCAAAGATCTTGAGACTTGAATAGAGTCTTCATCTTGATACTTCAAAATTCATAGCATTTGTCCAAAAATATGAGAATAAGGTGTTGAGATATGAAATTGCTATTGAAAACCATAATACCTGGTTCAGATTCAAATTTAACTTTGATACCATAAATGTTGGGATGGATGAGTAAGAAAACGATAAAAATATAATAATTAAAAAGAATCTTTTTAAGAAAACCATTATAGTATTTAAATAAGAGGTAAAACATAGAACACTTACAAGATATTCCCTAGACACATTCTATTTCCTTTATAAACTATGATCATATTTATAGGACCTAGTGTTAACTATCTCACTCTACCATGTCACCCATGATTGAGTTAGGTATAGGAACTATCCTATAACTTTTAGATCATGGGCCACTACTTAGAACATGCTTATAACTATCTAGAAAATAATAACTACCTAAATAACTATTATAAATGAATTCTCAATAGCTATCTAGCATTTAGACTGTTTATATTATCAGACAATGGTAGAACTCATATGTGCTAGGCATGTCTAAATCTGAGGATGATCTAGTTTGGATTGATAAAGATGCTATCAACTACGAGTCTTGCAATATGTAGTAGAGATGTGAGTTGAAGCTATTCCGTAGGAAGTTTGCCCTCTCCACTGACTGCTGCCTTTGTGCTTGTTGATTGCTACTAGTTGTAGAGAGATGTGGTGATGGAGTCAGATTGACTTTGGTGCCTTCTTGTATCTATTTGGATTGACCTGAAATATATGCTATTTACATGCTTATAAATATAAATGAAGATGAAATTTGAAATCCAACAATTCCTTTAGCAAACACTATTACTGGACAGTGAATTCTAATTCAGATACTTGTAGTCTTACCTAGCAATACAGTAGAATGGAGTTTAATATCTATTTATGGAGTTTTCTCAAATAATGCCAACATAGAAAAGGTGATGGGGGAGATAAAGAATATGAAATTAAATATATAAACAATGGGATGGCACCCTTTCATGTTCCCATTTATGCATGCAAGCAAAATTGCCCTTCTTTTACAATAAACTTATAGTTAAGCCATCAATATCATCAGTTCAATCATAAAAACATGATAGAGTATTTTATATTAAGAAAAAAAAAGATCCAATGCTTTAGATTTCATCCATACCAGTCTAATTTATGATTTTATACCATATCAAGCTTCAAAATAGATTCATGGCACATAAGAAGAAATATGATAAATTTTATTAATCTACAATTCTTATGTTTTTGGTTTGTCTTGTTCTTTGAAGAGACAAGAGGGATTGAATGAACATGATATAATCTTTAATAATTCAACAACACAAATTTATTTCTTAAATTTAGTGTCAAAGTTAATAATCCTTTAGATCTCATTTTAAATAGGGATGACGTTTTTTTTTTTTTTTTTTTTTTTTCTTTCAAAGAATAAACGATGAATTATCAAGGTGTTTATCAGTTAAGCTAGTTAACACTTTTAAATACATAATTTGAGATTTGGAACCTTTAGTCTTATTTTTAAGGTATAATCTTTATATTACTATTATTTTTCCTTAATTTTTAGAAATACCAATCTTGTTCGGTCCACAAATATCATTGAATAATATATAACAATATTAAAGGTCTGTGTGCTATAGCCTTATTTTTGTGTGTGTGTGTGTGTGTGTGTGTAAATTATATAATGCTTTCAAAGAACAACCTATGAGGAGACTATTCTATAATGATCTCTTCATATGATCCTATGATCATTTATTTATTGCTGGTGCTCTGTTCTTGCCATGATAGAATGGTTTGATATGATGTAGATTTCAAGCATGACTGGCAAATAGAAAACCATATCCAAATATAGCCGTAGGCTTTTGCACCTCCAAATCCTGCATTGCACCTGATAGAAGGTAATTAATGGCGCAGAGAGGATTCGAGAGCGGCCAAATCCGGCATTGCCAAAAGCATGCGACCCGGTCAAACGTTCCCTCCCCTTCACCACCACCCAACGAGAACAGCCTTCGATTCCAATTCCTCTGCCTTTGATCTCCTATAAGAAGAAAGCTCTGGTCGTTCTCAGTACTTTGTAGCGAGTTCTTCGGTTCTCTCCCCCTTTTTGTCGCCCCCCCCAAGGAGAGACGAGGGAGGAGAGCAAGCGGATCAGCGTCTGCCTCTTGAAGGTACGACATGGATCGAGGAGTGCCAGCATTCTCCTTCGTCGTCGTCGCGGTGCTCGCCCTGGCCTCGTCTGTCGCGTCCGTCAACGTGACCACGCTCGCGTTCGACGAGGGTTACGTCCCGCTCTTCGGCGAAGGCAATCTGGTGCGCTCCGCCGGCGGGAGGAGCGTCAGCCTCCTCCTCAACCGCTTCTCCGGTGAACGCTTCGTCCTCCTCCTCTGACCGTCGCCGTCGTCACTTCGAGTTACTGCAGGATTCGATTTGATCTTGTTTCTTTGGTTTTTGGGTTGTCAGGATCCGGATTCATATCGAAGGACATGTATTACCATGGATTATTCAGTGCCTCCATCAAGCTGCCATCGGATTACACGGCGGGGGTCGTGGTTGCCTTTTACGTAAGCCATTACTCTGCTTCCCGTGTTTCTGTAGTTATTTCAATGGATTATAATGCTATCGATAAGGTTTCAGATGCTGTTTCCATTTGAATTGCATTATTAGATGTCTTAGATTGTAGAGAAGACCTCGACTTGACCGGTGCACTGCCATCACAGAGCGAGAATAGTAAGCAGCTTTACTGTGACATATGATGTGCTCTACGTCTTCTTTGTCTCTGTGGCCACGCAGACGTCCAACGGTGACGTGTTCGAGAAGAACCACGACGAGCTCGACTTCGAGTTCCTGGGGAACATCCGCGGCAAGGAGTGGAGGGTGCAGACCAACGTGTACGGCAACGGAAGCACCTGCCGCGGCCGCGAGGAGCGATACTACCTCCCCTTCGATCCCACCGCCGACTTCCACCGCTATTCCATCCTCTGGACAGCTGAGAACATCATGTGAGCCTCTGGACCGCCGATTTCCGCCTTCTGCTCTTCCTTATAGCAATAATTCTCCTTCTTTCTCCAGCTTCTACATCGACGACACCCCTATCAGGGAGGTCCGCCGGTCCGATGCCATGGGCGGCGACTACCCGTCGAAGCCGATGTCGCTCTACGCCACCATCTGGGACGCGTCCAACTGGGCCACCTCCGGCGGCAAGTACAAGGTCAACTACAAGTTCGGCCCCTTCGTCTCCTCGTTCTCCGACCTCGCCCTCCTCGGCTGCCGATTGGACCCGATCCAGCAGGTCCCGACGACCCAAAACGGCTGCGCTGCCGCCGACGCAGAGCTCGCCACCACCGGCCTCCATGTCATGACTCCCGAGAAGCGGCGGGCCATGCGCGCTTTCAGAGAGCAGTACATGAGCTACTCCGTCTGCTACGACCGGGCTCGGTACCCGGAGCCGCTTCCGGAGTGCGACGTTCTGGAGTCCGAGGGGAAGAGGTTCCGAGAGACTGGGCACTTGAAGTTCCGTAGGCACCACCGGCGCATGCCGCGCCGCGGTAGGCGTGCGGTGGTGGCCGACGCCAACAGGCAGCCACGGATGTGACGATGAAGCCAACGGGCACGGCTGTTGATGCGTGGGCAATTGGTGATTAAGGTTAAAATGCTGGCATTAAGTACGTGATGGTGATGGTCTTAATATTCTTTGTTCGTGGCTAAATATTTCATTTTTTTAATCTCATATTTATTTATATAAGAGTAAAACAGATGATTGATTCGGATATATATATATATATATATATATATTTGAAGATTGAATTGAACCACTTTGGTATGGTTTCATCTAATTTACTCATTCGATTTGGTATAAAATTATATAATGAATTTGAAAGATCAATAACATATTTGTTCATTTATGAAAAGAAAGTACCTCTAAGTAAATTCTCAATAAAAAAACATCATTCGGTCAAAAGCAAACGGTTTTTCTGGATAAAACATAAAAATTCTTTTCATTCTTTTATAAAACATAAAAAAAATTATTTATAATTTACAATCTTATGTTAATAAGAGCTTTAAATATTTCTAAACTATTCTTTTATAAATAAATGTATATATATATATATCCTCAATTTATAATTTTATAATATTTTTATTCCTTACTTATTATATATTTTTTATTCTTTCTTTTCATCCTTCTCTTAATCGTTAAAGATGACATGAAATTATTAAAAAAGGCTATAAGGAACTGAAGATTGAAGAGAATAATGTGAGAAATAAAATTTAATATTTTAATACTATGTACATTTTCTAATATCTTAAAATATATCATTTTCTGGGTTGGTTATATTAATCCAAAAAAGCTCTAAATAATAAGTAAAAAAGAAAAAAAAAAATATAAAGGAGGCATACTTTTAAGCCCATTTATCACAATCGTCAATAATAAATAATTGGGCTTAAATCTGAAATCTAAGATCTATAATCGACAATTTGATTGACCGATTACATGGAAATGGCATCGTTGATTAGATTACTTCACGGGTCACACAAACACGAACGCACGCAGAGTTAGCGAGACATTAGACGATCAAACGAGGAAGTCAACGAATCGGAGGGTTTTATAATATAATTTAATTTAATTGGAACAAAATAGTAGTTAAAATATACAATTAAGTGCTTTAAGAAAACAAATAAAATAAAAACAGTCGATCAAGAAATCCGGAAACGCCTAATGCTGTCCTAAAACGACAGAGAAAGACCAAAGAACACGGCATTGGAAAAATTCTAAGATATTTTTTGACTTGTCAACATGCTTTATCAATCAATAATTTAGACTTAGTTCAATGATCCACTCATTAAGCTATTTTGAAGGAATATTATGTACATAAAATTAGGTTTCCTACGAACATATCTGTCGTTATTTCCAAATTGTGTGTAATTCATCCCAAATTCTACCCTTTTCTTTAAATCTTTTGTTGGCTTCATTGATGATTACCGACCTAATCATTCGCTAAGCCGTGTGGGGGTATATTATATATATATATATATATATATATTCGCTAAGCCGTTCTCCTAATTTTATGTACATAATATTCCATTCCGCACTGGCTGGAAATCCTCAAGAAACATAGGGTCCTAATAGAAAGCCCTCGGCCTCTCTCTCTCTCTCTCTCTCTCTCTCTCTCTCCTTGGAATCGGAAGGAGAGAAGAAAGAAGAAGCGGAGAGTTCATGATGGCGCTTCCCGAGGAGAACGCGGGCGAGGCGGCGCCTGATGCGATGGCGGCAGCAGAGGAAGAGACGGTCGCGGCGGTCGAATCGGTCGCAGAGGAGACCTCGGGGAAGACTGGCGGAGACCGACCCATCTCGACCATCCTGATCGTCATTGGTACCCCGATGAAACCCTAGGATTCTTTCTCTTTCTTTTTAGTTTGTTTTCTTCGCTCGTGGTTTAGGGTTTTCTTGCGCTGATTCTTGATTTGGTTCTTGGTGTTCCGTTCGGCAGCGATGCAGACGGAGGCACTCCCTTTGGTCGCCAAGTTCGGTCTCGCTGAGGATGCTGATGGATCCGTGTGAGTATTAGATCTTCGATTGACTTTATTTTTATCGTCTCAAAAAGATAACAGGAGGCTTTTTTTTTTATCGTCCCAAAAGGGAGTTCGGGAGAGCGAATAATTGAATTGACTGAAAATAAATACGGTGAGGCTGTTTCTGTGACTCGACTCAGCCTTGGCCACCAAGGCCTTAAACGATCAATCTAATCGGTGGCCGCCGAAGCTTGTCACTTAGTTGATAACTACCAAAAGATCATCAAGAGTAGAATTATGAATAAATGATTATTCAACTAAAATATTGGCAATATTTCTACTATTTTATGCTTTGCTCTGTTATTAAACTAAAGCTTGTCTGTAAGAATGCTATTGTTGTGAGTTACGCTGTAAGAATGCTATTTTTTTGCTATGTGGCACTGTAAAAGTTCCTGGGTTTTATTGTTGAATACATGCTTGCGATATAGCCTGATAAGCCTGATTTCACTTTAACCACACGATGTTCACTTTGTAGTACTTAATCCACTCGTGTTGTTCTCCTATCATACACTTTCAGAAATCACATTATCAACAAAATGCCCTAGATATTTACTTTTCTGTGTGGCTAAAATACTAAAAAAATAAGCGATCAGTTGATGTAGTGATGCAGATAGGCACTTATGGTACTGCCTTGGTGCCTATTTGGTGCTAACATGGCATCATGAATGACAAGAAATAGATCAGACATGTTCATCAATACCCGCACAAACAAGAAATGGATGCTTAAGTGGGATTCACATATGAGCCGTATCAGCATAAAGTGGATGTTTCATGACTAAGCCATTGGAATTTTCCAAGACTTAGAGAGGATTATGTCGTTTTCACTCTCTAGTTTGCACATTAAACTATTATTTTCTTAGTTATCCCCCTTCATGTTGTGAATATGAGTTTGAAAACTATGTTTCCATTTTGAAATGCCCTTCTACTATTACTTCATGCAAATGTGTTTTATAACTAGTCTTTCTTTCACTCAATAATTGATTGAGCATTTAAACTTTAAAGTATTAATCAAGAGAGTTTAAGATTGAATGTCACTTTTGAACAGGTTTCCTAAAGGTGTTCCATGGGTCAGATACCATGGTACCTACAAAGGCCTGCATATTGATCTAGTATGGCCAGGGAAAGATATAATATTGGGTATGGGAAGTTCCCTTCTTTCCTTCCATGTAACTCATTCACATCTTATCTTGACCAGTTTATTTTGTTTCCATATCAGGTGGGTTGATGTTCCCAAAGCTGAGCATTTGTTTAGAACTTAATCAAACGAATTTTCAATGGATGATAAATGGGAACCAGTCTAAATGTGACATGGCTTTGGGGTCTAAACAATGGCACAGTTTTATGAAGCTTCTTCTCTTTTTCTTGTACTTAAAATTTCATTGTATTAGGCTTATGTCAATAGTATATTTTCTGTACTTCCTTGCAAATTATTGATAAAAAAAATCAGCTGAAAAAAAATCTTTTATGTCTTGTATATATTCACTTATCTTCGTGATATGGCAGCTACAACTGAATCTAAGAAGGTAAACCATGGAACTGCACTTGAATATAACAATTACTCCGGAAAATATACAAATATAAATATAAATGATTTATATTAACCTCTTGGTTTTACTTGAGCATTGTATGTGGAAGGGAGTAAATAGTTTCCAAGGTGTATGGGAGCATTGACATCGGATCCTTTTCCAATGTCAAAGCCTCCAAACCGTTTCATACTGAATTGAAACTGAGGAACTTTCAAGCTGATTGTAAGTTTCAGAAAGCATATGGATTCTTCCCCGGATGAGTGTTTTATGTTCATACCATCACTTCACTATGTGGCTAAAGCTATCACTTCTCGCTTATCATTTATTTGTTTCACTTTGGTTGGCCTTATGGATTTTTGTACTTTCAGGTGTTGATAGCGTTGGCACAGTATCGTCAGCTCTTTTGACGTTTGCTTCAATTCAGGCATTGAAACCAGATCTTATCATCAATGCAGGAACCGCTGGTGGCTTTAAAGTATGTTATAGTTCCTAGAACGTGTTTCTGTTGTCCGGTAACATCTAGGCAACACTTATTGAATTTTGAAATATCAACTGTACTCTTGGAACCCTGTTAATTCCTCTCAGTCTGCTGGTTGCCTATCCGATAGGCTCTTCCTTTAATTGCCATTTTTGAGAGGTATCCTGTTGATGCAATTTAAAGATATTTATAGCTTGAAACTTAGATTCTTGTGATGTTTCCACCATCTTCTCTTTTCACGTTCTACTTTTGTGGCACTTCTTTTGGCTTCTGATTGAGGTCTGTGTGGTTGATCATTCCTTATTTCCAACATGAATCATCTAGTTTTTATAATTAAAATTTTGACTATCACTAATAATTAATTTTACTTTATCTCACATTTTTTTCTATGGAACTTCATGAGAGTAAATTGTACAAGTTAACGAATGTCCTTAATTCGTGTTATGATGGCACTTCTTGATATGATTTGTTCCTGATTTCCTCAGTCAGCTGAACTTTTTGCTCTTATTGTAAATTGTAACTGAATGGCTTGAGATCTTTTATCTGAGCTGTTTCTAACTGATGTTTACTTTTGATGATGTTCTTTTTTAAAATTGGTTTGCTTAGTATTTTCTCTGCCAATTTGCCTTGATATATTGTCAGATGGTACGTGCCTGAAAATTTACTTTTTAATGATTTCAGGCAAAAGGAGCATGCATTAGGGATGTCTACCTTCCCTCTCATGTTGCTTTTCATGACAGAAGAATACCTATACCTGTGAGTCTTGCTACATTTACCATAACTCAGTCTACAATATCAGTCTTCTTTTTATTCTCAGTCACGAGGTTTTTACTCGATATAAAATCTATCAGCTGGGGTAACTTCTATCACAGAAACTGGTTTTTTTTTTTTTTTTGTCAATTACACCATATCTCATTGCTTCATCACTAGTGGCTTTTTTTTCAGTCTCAGTTGCTATATATTACCTCATTGGGCTATTATTTCATTTAATTAGATGTTCACTTCAGTTTCTTAGTGTTGACTTAGGGCACCTTTTGTGCTCTAGAATACTTGAAATGTGTTGAATAGAATTCAAAATTAGAGAGGTTGTAATTAATTGCTGTCTTGCACACAGATGATGATAATCATGGCACTATATCTGGCAATGTGCTAGTTGTACATGTTATCATATTTATATCTTCATCCACCCCAAGAATTTTGAGATGTTGTGAAACATTTGGATTTAGTCTGGCTAGGGTGTAATCGTCGACATATATATAGGGTATTTAGTCATTTATATTGTGAATTATCAAAGTGCAAAATATTATAAAAGATTGTGAGAATAGCAGGACAAAGAAAAGAATTATGTAACAGTTACTTGATAGAAATGACTGAAGTAGCATTAAAAGTGAATAAGCCATTAAATGTGAATTTATTCAAAATTTTCCATCTCATGTATCAGATTCCATAATCAAAATTTGATAAAAAAACATGAAGCAACGATAGACTTAAGAGCACGCAGGTACGATTTTCATCCCTGCTTGCGTCTTATGAGATTTAGGGACTTAACAAAATAGATCTATGAAATTATTAAAGAACTGTGAGATTCTATTTCTGCAATGCAATTGCTAACTTCCCATAAAGCTTTAGGAGGGGATGTGGAAATTTCTAAATGACATTAAAGTTTATGCTCTCAGTGTATTAATTATTCAGTTCTTTACTTGATCAAAGCTTACTTCATGGAATGTTCTCTTATAATGATGCAGTTGTGAAAGCTTTGCTGAAGTTAACCCCTCACATTTGACCTGTTCTTGTACATATGCAGGTCTTTGATTTATATGGAATTGGATCTAGGCAAACATTTTCTACTCCGAACCTCCTAAAAGAAGTTAACTTGAAGGTATTTATACTGTACTTAATAGAGAATCATAAAATGGTTGTATCTAATATGGATGCATTTGATATTTTCTTTGTCAAAATAAGTAAAGAGGGTTGTTTGGATAGATAAGTGTGGGTATTAGTATAATGTGAGGTTTGAGTTTGCTCGGCCTGCTCTTGAACCTTCTGTACCTTTGTTTCCACAAAATGCTTACATCCAAGCATTCAATGCAGACCTACAATAGCCTTTCAACATGTTTAATGCCGTTCAGAACCTTTTAATCTAGTATATTTTGGTTGGAAGAATATTCAATTAATTGTAAGTTAGAAAATATATTACTGAATTGCCTTTTGTTTGGGCTTGATGGCTGAGCAGGCTCATGTATATATTTCTATAACAGGTTGGGAGGTTGTCGACTGGCAATTCCTTAGATATGTCTCCTCAGGATGAAGCATCAATTCTGGCAAACGATGCGACTGTCAAAGACATGGAGGTAAATTCTTCTTTGGCATAATTCATCAACTTCATCCTTGGAAAGGGACGAGTGTCGGGGATATTGAGAGCATGCGTTACCACTAAGTCAGTAACAAGTTTGGTGGTCACATAGTTCTGTTGATAATGGATTCCTCATGCGGTCACATTGCCAGAATGTGATTGATAGCTTTTAGTTTGTGATTTCATATTGTTTCAGTCCATTTCCAATAAACAAAATTCATGTTGTTTCAATCCATTTTCAATAAGTAATACATTTGTTGCCTCTTGTGCATCAATTTCTTAAGCACAGATACTTCCTTGCCAACTAGTTAAGGAATGCATCACTGTGCTTGTACATGAATCCTACCGGACAGTTCTGTTTCTCAATCTTTCCATCCCTCGGTCAATTTTGAAAAAGCATAAATTCTTAGATTGAAAGAAACACAAGCAAATTGATCCTTAAAAAATCAGCAACTGTTGTAATCTCTTGCAACATTGGGATGGTTAAATTAGTCCTTGCAGGGCAAAACTGGGAACAGGCTTCCACCATAAACTATAATAAGATTGAGGCTTTCAAGTATCGGCTTAAGCCTTGGAGTAGACAGGAACAAGGATAGAATACCAACAAGTTGGCTCAAATATTATTAGTTGTATTTTCCAATCATATCATTTTTTTTATATTCTGACTTTAAAGACACATGAGAGAATTAGCTTTCCATGGTAAGGATGCTACTTTATGATCTAGGTGATTAGAGATTTTCTCCCCAAAACATCTGATTTTAAGGTTAAGATTGCTTTTGCTGATCATATTCAACTCCTGCATTGTTAGGAGCCTCGTATATTAGGCCAGCCTCTTTTGGTTTTACAGATATATATGATGGTTCTAAAAGTATTAATGTAGGGGCAGCTTTGAGTCAATGAATTTACTGTTATCATGGCTCACGAGTAATTAAAATGTAGTTATTCCATTTGGAGCTGCCAGATAATGCTTCTCATGTGCTTTTCAATATGACCTTTCGTCTGATTTGTATTGATACCTAACAAGTTTGGCTTGCATTTAGATTCTCGATGTTCTTAAATTTGATCCAACAGAGATAATAACTCTTGAGGGATTCCTTGTAAATTAAATGTCTCATGGATTTATTATTTACAAGCTTTGCTACCATCACAAATTTTTGAACCTCAAATTCGAGGGCTATTAATTGATAACAGCATGTATGAAACAATAAGCAACTGTAAGTTGCTGTTTGTATTAGAGAAATACAGGCTGGACAAGTTCAAATAAAGGGGACACCTGCATAAACTTCTGTAGGTAAAATGTACAGGCCATAAAGGTTAGAAGTAAAGGGCGGGAACCGTTTACATGAGATCCTTTTGGTGATGTCTCATTTAGATCTGAACGGATGTTTTGCATCAGTTTAGTTCCACATTTCATATGAATCATTCAAGTTGTCTCTGGCTGGGCTAATTTTTCTGTTATTAATGGGGTGCTATGTACATTTTATCAGGGAGCAGCAGTGGCATATGTTGCAGATTTATTATCAGTCCCAGCTATCTTTGTCAAAGCTGTGACAGATATTGTAGATGGGGACAAGCCCACTGCAGAAGAGTTCATGCAAAACTTGATTGCAGTTACTGCCGCACTTGATCATGCTGTTACTGAAGTGGTTGACTTCATAAATGGTAAATCTCTCTATGATCTTTGATGGTTATCATCGAGCTATCTGAGAACTTACCTATGCGGCAAACTATGGAACTTAAATATTTGTTACTATACTACTGGTTTAGCCAAGTTTGAGCGACCCATGGAGTGTTGTTTCAATAAGGGGACCATGATTTTCACATTCAATACGAGTTTATCCGTGTTATGCATAGGAGGGGTTCTATTAAATCAACAATTAGCGGTTCATATCCTGTATGAGTATTAGTACCCTGCATAAGATACAATGTCAGATGTTGTTGTTCTGCGTAGAAAATCTTTGGTCATTGATGTGCGGGCCATTTATTTGAACTACCACTTGTTTTAGCTAATGCACCAATGAGAGAATCTATCTGGAGTTTGGTTTAGGTTGGTTATATCCATCTTGCTTTAGATTTTGTTTAATTGTTAAAATTTTCGCTTTGATAAATTATGAATACTGCCTTTCTTTGTTATGCGAACAAATATTATTAGCTTCAATTTTTTTATCACATGGTATCAATTTTCATAATCCGATGGATAATACGCTTCTTTTCCTTCATCTTTCTGGGCATTTGGATACATACGGCTTTCTTGGCTTGGCTCACGAATCGTTCGTCTGTGTTGCACCTGCATTTTGCACCCGCGCTTCTTTGTTTTGCTTTGTGGCCTTGATCCCATCTCGCCACCCACCTCCTCTATTGGTCCGCTCATGGGAACTAATCCACGTGAACTAAGAATATAATAGGGAGGATATCATATTATGATTTTTGTGTTGCAATTAGGTTAGAAAGGGATACAAGTTGTTTCTTATCCATCTGTTCACGATGAACACGTAGAAATATGTTACAAATATTGTCCCATCTATTATTAGGTATAAAAACTTACTCTAACATAGTTACGAAGGTGGTCAATTTTTTTACTGTTCATCATCACACTTATCTATCTTGGATTATTAATTCGGACATAAAATTACACCCCTCTTCCCCAGCACATATAGGTCGAAATAATTTCGGATTGACTAGGATGATATTTTTTAATAACATAATATAAAAAACTCTTGATATATAGTCAACCCTATCATATGACGTTTTATATCATTAGAACATGTCAATCTTACATTTGGCTCGTACATAAATTTAAAATTTTAAACCATAATATTTTCTTCTTGGACTTTTATAAGCAGCCGATCATATTTAATAAAGCTGATATCATCTAAAGTTTCTCCATGCCATTATTTTGTAAGTAGGGTCAGGGCTTCAATCGTTCCAATAAATCTAGCTCTCTGCAATTTGGCAAGTCAATCGATCTACCAATAACATTTAAGCACCACTTGTAGATTTTCCGGAACTTGGTTCCGTCATGATATCCAAACTACGATTCTTTGTAACTTAATTAATCAAGAAAGTACGGTTTAAAGAATAGACTAATTTCAATCAAGAGAGTCTTAACTTAATTAATATTTTTAGTTAAGGAAGCATTAGTCCAAGTGCACCCAAAGACCAAAGGTTTCTTCCTGTTGATGAATTGATAGAAACCCAAGGGCCCATCGTAGAATAATGGTCAGTTGTGGTTTAGTAGTATACTATAATTTGAGCGGAACCCCCAAATCCAACAACTTATGCATGAAGAGAATCTAAGGCATGTTTGCAAAATTTAGCATGGTGATGACGTCAATGTTGCTTGCTGCATTAGCATGATGAAGACTTTAATACACATTATATGTACCTGTACCTGTACCTGTATATATTTATGCAACCACCTCCACAAGTGGCATATCTACTGTGGAACACTCATCCGATAGGGAGGTTAATCATGTGGATTGGTGACATCATCTTCCGAAGAATGGCTATTTACTTACTTGATCATTTCAGTTATTTTATGTCAACGTTATAGAGTTCAAAAGTTTGCATCTTTCTTGAGTTTATTTGCAGAAGCTGATGAACAAAACCAAACCTTCGATATTTGAAGAGAGTGTAGACTATTGAGATGTCACTGACGAGTGTTTTCATGGCTTGATGTGCGTGCTAGAGAGTGATGGAGAAAAGAAGATAAGTGATGGATCAATTGATTAGTAGAAATTTAGATATATGGATCAAAATATTCTTAATGTCTGGAGATTCATATATGACCAAAACATAAAATGAATTCAAAGAGTATCATGCAAGTTAACTCCAACTACCTAACAAGAAGATTTCCCATTAAGTTATCCAAACATCTGAATCACTTTATAGTCACTATAGATTAATACATAGCATGTAAACAAACCTCCATAGATTTGATTATGTCACAGATACTTACAACCTTGTATCTGGTACATGAGCTGATGTTTTCCTTCACTGTGAATGGTCATGGATGAGGCAATGACACAATAAACTACATCGATAGGTCTCGTAGTTTGTCGTGCTCAACTAAATCTGGTGCAGATGATAACTATGTATCAGTACTCCAATCTCGTATGTTCTCTGGGACCTATATATATATATATATATATACATATATATACATACATACATACATATATATATATATATATATATATATATATATATATATATATATATATATATATATATATATATATATATATATATATATATATATCCAATATTTAGCAGGAAACGAAGTCTCTCCCCAATGGATTTAGCAGGTGAACAGTTGAAATATAGGCGCCATTGATTGGGTAAGAAGAAGAAGAAGAAGAAGAAGATCACAAAAAGCCTCCATGACCTCTGCTGTTGACTCTTAAAGGCATCATGCTCAATATTAGAGTGTGATTAGTGCAACTAACATGATGATGATTGGAAGTTTTCTTCAGAGAAGATACATAAAGTTGACATGGTCAAGGTGGTAAAGATGATGGATTGATTACTTGCATATATATATATATATATATATATATATATATATAAGGCCAACCCGAAATCATTCATTCTAATTCTAATTCGAATCGTTGATTCGGTTTGACCGATTCAATTCTGATTCAAACCAAACCGTAATTGAATCTAAGTAGATTCTGGATAAGGCATGTTCGTTTCACGAATAGAAAAGGAGATGTGTAAACTTACGAACGTTTCCCTGTTTATTATCGCTTATCGAATAACCTATTTCTTCATCCTCGAACAATTAAACTCCGCTGTGAAAACCTAATATCAGAATACCAGAAGAAGTAGCACAAAAACTACGAGATCATGCAATACTACAACTTGATCATGCCATCATCATCTTCATCCCTGAGGGAAATCCTTAGAAGACGATTGGGAATCCAATAAACAAGTTTTCGACAGTGCTGTGTCGTTGCAGTCGTCCTTCAAACCATGCATGTTTCTGTGGGCGAAACCACGCAGTTTTCCCCTGCTGCGGCCTCATGAGTCCTCAACTCGGGCCAATTAGGTGGCTTCTCTTCGTCTGGGTCCCACCGCTGCATGAGGAAGAAGAGAGGCTGTTCCTCTTGAAGCTATTTGACGATGGCACACTGGCGCGGATAAACCCTGTAGACTTGTCTCTGCTAAACTGCCAAAAGAAGCCCTACGTAGTTGAAGTAAGACTCACAGGAGGAGTCCGTAAAGAATCCCTCGCGTCGGAAGGGGCTTATATCGTTCGTACGTGGGATTATAGTAATATCCCTTTCTCAAAGCTTCCATTTGCAGGCTCTTTCCATGCTCCTCACGACGATAAATTAAAGGCCACACATGAAAGACTGACCATCGTCAGTAGGGTTCCATTATAATATGTTGTTCTGGCTGCAAGACAAAACAAGATTACTCCCCCTCTATAAATATCCTGTGATCCCCAAAGCCAAAGCAAGCTCATACCCACACCACAACCCTTGTCGCCCTCCTACTCTCAGGTTACTTACTGTTCCTCTCAGCTCCATCTACCTAACATTCCGTAACCCTAAGGCGGATCCTTAACTGGTTTTGTTGTTGCTATTCTCTTTCCTTTTCCTCAGTGTGGGAAGCATGGGGAGGCCACCATGTTGCGATGAGCACGGCGTCAAGAAGGGCTCTTGGATGCCTGACGAGGATAAGAAGTTGACGGACTACATTCAGAAGCACGGCCAGGGGAACTGGCGGCGGCTGCCCAAGCTCGCCGGCCTCGACCGGTGCGGCAAAAGCTGCAGGCTGCGCTGGACAAACTACCTCCGCCCGGACATCAGGAGGGGGAAGTTCACAGACGAAGAGGAAAAGCTCATCATCCAACTCCACTCTGTTCTCGGCAACAAGTACGTCTTTCTTCTTTCACTCGTTTGGTCGCAGTGGTTTGGGTCTTAAGCAATTCTCCATCGTCTTCTCCGACTGAAGGTGGTCGACCATCGCCACCCGTTTGCCCGGAAGGACCGACAACGAGATCAAGAACTTCTGGAACACCACTCTGAGGAAGAAGCTGCTGCAGATGGGCATCGACCCCGTGACGCATCAGCCAAGAACCGACCTCAGCCTGCTCTCCAGCTCGACGAGCCGTCTCGATAGTTCCCTTCAGCTACAAGTAGATGCTGCACGCTTGATCGAGTTGCATTTGGTGCAGAACCTCGTTCGGCTCCTTACCTGCAGTAGTCCCGCTCCAAATCTGGACCTCATCCGTCTCCTTGGATCAGCTGTTCCTAAGAACCACCACCAAGTGAACGATCTCTTCGCTTTGACCCCCCAGCTCTCGAGTCTCGTCAACGGATCACTCGGTCTTCCCAGTTTGGCGCCGGTGGGTCAAGAAATCCTTTCCGTGAATGGTGGACAAACAGCTGCACCTTCATCTGCAGATGATTCAAGCTCGGAGAGTATGATGACGAGCAAAGACTGCGGTACAAACTCCGGTACGATCCCGGCATCGGTTACTGCACCTTCGTTGGTTTCATCTCCAGAGAACATGAGTAAGAACGAGACCATCTCTCTCGAGGGATCTACCAACACGCCCACCTCGCCACCCTTCGAGGCTTGGGATGCCCTAAACCTGGACGATTTTGGCTGGAAAGAAATCATAGAGTAAGAATCTATGTGTATACTTCATGCTTGCTTCAAATCTCTAGCTGATCTCAATTCTAATCATATTATCCGTCATCGCAGTCAAATGTCGCCATGGCTAAATGCACCATAGGAGCCACAGCTCAAGGAAAGCACCACTCGCGCAGGAAGACAAGTGGTGGTAGATGACTTTTGTGATGCAGAAAATACTGGTCGTGTACATCTTGTTTTTTTGGGTGTGTGTTGAGACTTGAGATTGTTTCATGTTATGTTCAGCTGGTAATAATAGTAGAAGAACACCCTCCTCCGGTCCTTTGTTTGAGGAGAGCTCACATCATGGAAATGAATGCCTGAAACATTTGATGAACCGTTTAACGTTTAACAATTAGGCAGCGGAGTAGGAGATGAGTAACGACGAAGAACAAAAAATGTATAAGACGAAAGAGACAGTGTCTGTGTGGAAGAAGACTGAGGTGTGGTCTCACATTGCAACCTCAGACTATGACAAAGAAGCAAGTGTCGTCTTCAGTCAGTTTCTCTGCAACAAATAGTCTTATGATTAGTTGCTCATTAGGTGGATGAACTCAGTCGCATCCATTCCTTGGGCAACAAGCCATCTTCACAAAGTGTACTCCTTCTTCTACGTCCATCCTTATATATTTGCAGCAACCTTGACTCGGGAAAAAGGATGCTGAAAAGACGTCAGTGCTTATTAATTATGTGTATTTGGTTGTGCAGTATTCTATATAATCAATCATATATTGCAACCTTTATGTCCCACAAAGTATACTCATATGTATAGTAGTCGGACAATGGATCTACAAGAACCAACCATCTACCTAATCTCAGCAGAATACTTCGATTGGAAACCCAATTTAGATGAGTTAGGTAAACACCCGAAAAATGACAACGGAGAAAGTAGCCAACCTTGAAAATGATCACCGTTAGTTAGCTATGTATGTGTCCCGATCTCACAACTCCTACACCATATACACATCAAAAAAATACATATCTCTTCAAGAAGCCACAAATTATGAACCTTAATACACGTTAACGACTCTGAATTCTTGATCTCTCAAGTACGCATTGATTGATATGGGGAATATTCATCTTCGAATGGAGCTCGACATGTGGCTGCCATGTCACCGTAAATGTTAAAGACTCAACGTATACAATACACCACATCAGCAAAATAATAATAAAAAAATATTCTCTTATGGGGGAATATGGGAAGAGAAGAGAGTGTGCTTGTATTCATCCTTCTTTAATTTCTCATGGTGGAAGAAGGATTGACATGAATACAAATACATTTATTTTGAGATCTATCTCTCTTTTTCTCCTCTCATACCCATTTTGGAAATACTAAGTTTGAAGTTGGAGGGACAATCTCGAGAATCTCTCTCGATTTTGATCTTCATATAGGATAGGATGAAAATAGTTTAGATATTAGCTCTTTTGGCACAGGTCAAGCTTGAGTGATCATCTACATTGGATAATGACACAAAGATATCTTTACAAGGATTATATAACATTGTTAAGCCCTATCGATGCACAAGGTAACAACAAATATTGGTCTTTAACTTTCGATAGGGCAATGATATCTCAACCCATCAACCCATGCCTCAAAACTTGAAGATCTTTGTTGAGAGGGACTTGAATGGTTCTTAAGGCAGGTAATCAATGATTGGCCCCACTCGGGTAGCATAGGGCACTGTTTAGGCCCTGGAATAATGTTGGGCTATATTCTCTCTTTGCAACTTATCATGTGTCGTTGACTTCTCTATATGGGTGTGTGTTTTATAACATATTTAAAATGTCCATTGAGGGTTTAAAAAATATATATATTTTTAAATATAAATTAGTGATTGATAAATCTTTTTTAAATCATATTTAACTTAGATATTACATTTCAAATGCTCTTTTAACATTTGTAGGATACTAATATAATTTTTGAAAATTTCAAAGTATGGATCATACACTTTTTTTTGTAAGATTATACATATTTATTTATTTATTTATTTTACTTATTAATTTATGTATTTAATTTCAAAAAAATATTAGAAAGATAAATTTATTATATAATATTCAATGAATCTTTGAGATAGATATAATTTTATCAAATAAAACTGACATCGATAAATATTTAAAATATAATTTTAATCTAATCATTTGTTAAACACTCAAAATGTTCTATAATTTCATATTTACAAAGTTTCTTTATCAAAATGCACATTAAAAAATAGAAATATGTTCTTAAACGCAGTTACCAACTGATGATTTGTTTTCTTTCATTAGATATCTTAATCATACATAATCAAACATTAATCCTTAAGTCTCCATAACCTTGTCATTCCTCACCAACTAATTGATGCCACGTGTTTTCTTTGAGTAGACATCTTAATCATACTTCATAATTATGTTATTAGTTGAATTAGTGGGTCAATCGATCCAATCATATGTTTAATGAAACTTTTAAAATTATGTTAAAGTATAAAATATACATATAATAACATCATAAGAGAATATATATATATATATATATATATATATGTATATATAATGTTCTTTTTATAATAAAAAATATATATTTAAAGATACAAATATCTCTGATAAAGAAAAAAATAATTCGACACGTTGGTCGAATCATTCTTGTACGTCAACGTCGACTCGTTGGTAATCTTGAGCACCTAAATCACCTTAACATGTCGATCTAATATCAGGATAAAAAGTTTTATGTGACACCCCATTGCTCGATGCACTAATTTTCAAGTTCACTATACTTTCTGAGTCTTCCAAGCACAAGTCTCTAACATAGTTTTTATATTATCTCCCTTCGAGTTTTCATGGTCTCCCGACATCTGACTTGGTTCTAAACTCGAGCAGGATTTATTGGCTCCAAACCTTTGACGACAACCTACGCAATCTACAGTAACAAATACTGACAACGATGTTTAGGCAAGAAAAAGTATTACACAAAACGCATACAAAGAAAAGAGGAGCCAAAGATGATGAAGTGAAAACAGAGCATTACAAGCTGAGTGTTGTATACCGCTCAAGACAAATCGGTGAGACAAATACACATCGGTACATCAAGGCTTCTTACCAATCTGCACAACTCATCATATCCATTTCTAAAGTAACAACAAGTTTTACATAAGTTTTTGAAAGAGAAGGGCCTCGAAGATCCAAGCCCTTGCAATTTTGTGTTCCCAACATCCGTTAGCTGCTACGAAATGAGACTTGATTCACATATATGAAATGATATGATTGAACATTCGTTCAAGTCCCATTTTCAGCTGATGCAAATTACTAACCAAAAGATTGGATGTCTTTTGCATGTTTTGTCTCATCAGCTCCCATTAGCATCTGACAGATGGCATTCTTGGGCATTTGAAGATACGATCCTATCAGCATCATCGGTGCCAGTCTCGGACGGCACAATCCCTTCCGCAAACACAAACTGGTTGGTGACACCAAGGAAATCGGCAAGCTGCATTACAGCAGATTGAGAAATAGCACTCTCTGGATTGACCGAGTCTGGTAAATGAGGTAGGCATTCAGGGAGGAATTCCTCCTGATGCCTTGTTGGTGCATAAAGTGCAAGAACAGCCTCGCAAAAGATGAATCTGCAACAATAAACACAAAGCCAAACAAAGAAATGTCACCTTATTAATTAACAACAGATAAATTATAAATTTCTATGCACCATAAGTATGAGAAAATAATGACATAAACATGCAGCACACAGTCATCAGAATGCTTGCTATCCTGTTATGATTCAGAAGCAGGAAAATCGAGTCAAATAAATAACAATTATTTTTCTTTAGGCAACTAGTGGTCTCTGAGTTATACAGAATCACTGGGATTTTAGGTTTCAGACGACACTAGCAAAAAGGAGACTAATGGTCAATAAATGTGCATAATTATGGCCAGAATCCAACAGAGTTGATAGGTCATTTTTCTTGAAGCAGATGCCAATAGTATATCAAAGTATGAAATCATTGACATATTTAATGTTTGATTTCCACAATCCAAAAGGTGACCTGAGTAGAAGCCGCCTCAAAAATGGGTCACCCAAGACTTCAATCCAAACTGGATGTAGCCCATTTGATGTTATTAATGTTCTTTCCCATTCATTCAATGAAAATGACAGTAATTTCTCAGCCTTGTCATATTTATCCTGAAACAATTGCAATTCTTAGCGTCAAAGCAATAAAAAC
Organism: Musa acuminata AAA Group; assembly: GCF_036884655.1. Taxonomy (NCBI): domain Eukaryota; kingdom Viridiplantae; phylum Streptophyta; class Magnoliopsida; order Zingiberales; family Musaceae; genus Musa; species Musa acuminata. Next base: position 11,428,706 of record NC_088329.1, on the reverse strand, counting down.
AAGTTGCTAAGAAGTGAAAAACAAAATATGAGCATAAAGAAACAAGAAGACTAAATGACATACCCTATCAAAATTCATGCCAGAAATACCAATCAAGAAGCAGAAAGCTTGCACTGGTGCTGTGAGGAACATAGTGAATTGGCTCCCATTTTGAAAACGAGCATACTCACTAGAAGATGTCAACGGCGGAGGTCTAGAACTTGGAGAAAGAAGTATAGCTGTTGTTTCTCCTTTCTCAGATCCATGTATAACCTGTATAAAATGTTGTCATAAATATCAAAAAAACAGCACCATCCAAGGCAAAGGATGGTAGAGTAACAAACACTTCAGTCCAGGACCATAAGACACACTGAAAAACTAGATTTGGATAAATTTTACAATTTAACTTTGTTACTCTTTGAACACCACAGATGTAGATGGCATGAATTAAATGGGAACTTCTAGTTTTTTGTTGATCGAAACAGATTTTGTAATCTATACCGGTTATTTATGAGCAAGAAAGCATGAGAAATATCCTTCTATGTTAAACATGTGAAAAGGATATTAAAGAATCACTCATGCAAAGATGAAGAACACTACAAATAACAAATTTTTCCTTTTTTTCTTTATTCAGACCCATGAAATGTCACAGGAAGGCCAAAAACTTTTCTAAGACCAAACTTTATCTTTGTCCTGGCTTCAGCAAAAGTTTTACGATTGAACCTATCACATTTGTATTAACCTGCCAAAAGCATCCTATAAGAACATTTTCAAAAAATAAAATGTAGAAATTTGATTAAATATGATTTAATCGATTGTAAATATGTGGTAATCACCAATGCAAACAACTGTTCTAGAATATGTTTTAGTTGAAATCGGAGCTTGTAAAATTAAGGCGAGTAATTAATAGAATTTTCTTGTTACCAATGAGTTCGGTTTGGCTAATAGTTGTGAATTATAATTTATAATATTATGCAGCAGTGAAAAAGCATGTTCAACGATAAGTACTTACATGAGACCTCACTCTTCATGTATGACTGAAGGAACATTGAACCTCATAATTGCATATCAAGAGTAAACACAAAGTTATGCAATGACTAAGCTGAACTATAATCAAAGAGACACATTAAACAAACAAACTGAAGTCTTAATCAACTAGGTTATCATGAAAAAATCATTCAAATGCAGCAGTTATTAGTTGTCTTTCATATCTGATTGGCATTCCTCGATATTTCAATTAAACTGATAAGGTTAAAAGTTTTTCCTATGTAAAACAATAATATTGCAATTTCCTAATGTCACAGTATTTTATGCTTTTTATCCACATGCACCTCATATTTCTATCTGTAGCAATTAATTCCTGAATTTTAGTGATATATTTGCAATTCATTTTGTAAGAACAGAAAGATAACATAACACTTCATTTAACTAAAATAGAAAATTATGTGTGCATTTTTTATGTCCAGGCACTAGTCTTCCGAGTCCCAGAATGTCAAAGAGAACATTTGAGCTGACAACCCTGCCTTGAATGCTTGGCTTTTGTCGCTGTCAATCACCAGAAAAATTGGTTTTCTTGTAAATGGAATCAAATCGCAAGGGTAAATGAAGTTTGAACCTGAGAAAAAGAGAAAAAAAAAAGTTGTTGATACTAAGTACGGTAACAAGTCTCAAGACAATTATAAGAACACAATACTGCCAGCAATTTTGATTATCAAGGTGTAGTTGCATAAGGTGAATGAGCATTTTGTGTGCAATTATGTCATTCCTGTAGATAGATCTGATGACTAAATAAACAACTGTTGGTGTGTCAAATAAAGACACGAAAAGGTACCTCCATTTCCACGAGAACCAAACCACAAACAACCCTGTTGGTCAGAACCAACAATGTGGCTCTCCTTGTTCCGAATGGATGTATGGGTAGGTCTGCCATGTGGGGGTCTCACCAGGGAGGACAACTCAAGATTATTAAAGTTCTCTCCAATCTTCTCAGCAGCATCCAATGAAATTTCAGAAGTTAATGATACAGGATTACTTAGTGCAGGTCCTCCTGCAATATTTTAAGATGAAACAAATTAGCTGTCTTTCATAACATGTGAAACTATGATTTCATAATGGAATTACAGTTTAACCTGCAGTTGAGAGGTATATTAACATGATCCCATCAGGAGGGAGCTCTTCACAAATTGTCGAAAGGACCTGCACAGAAGGTATTGGTGAAGAAGAAGATGCAAATGTGGGATAGCACCGATAAACTCACCATAAGAAAATGTGTAACAGAAGGCCGATACAAAATCAGCTTTCTTGGATTAGGCGGCAATGTATGATCTCTAATATCCTGCAATAGATTGACACGATTAGTCCCGGTTCCAAAATGACTATTGTCAGCACCACTCCTCATTGAGAATGAACCAGATGGTTCCCACTCCAGGCACTGAAGCATCCTGAAAGTATCCAGAGTCAGCTCTGTAAACTTGACCTGGCCACATAAAGCACATTAGCCATTACTGTTTCTAAAATATTTCAAGAGTGTAACATGACACTTGAAGGAGGATTAACAGGAAATATAAGCACAATTTACCTCATTGTTATGATAGCTGCTCAGGATCACGTCACGTAAAACCAGATTCCTCTTGGTGTAGCTAGAAGCCACTATAGGAAGTGACTCTGGATGCACATCAAAGAGAAAGCTATATCTTAAAGGCCTCATGTTCATGAATGGTGTATCAACTTTTAGAAACCTGACTATTTCCTGAACCACATGCTTCCACTCTTTGAATTCTGTTTCCTGCGTTTTACAAAGAACACAATACAGAATATTATCGACTGATTATTGTGATATTTGAGCAACCAAAGAAATTCCTTTACTTGTTGCATTATAACCAAAATTTTGTTGTTTGAGAACAATCAGAACATCAAGGCCTAGTTCCGAATATCTAAGACCTATAAGACACTTTATTAAGATCACCAGTTGCTTCAATAAAATTGACAACTGATGAGTTTTAGATCCTAACAGATTCACCAGAAAGAAGAAAGTTTCCTCGAAATAATAGATTCAACATTAGAAGAATCAGATGGCCATATATCTAACCTTAATGACGAAGTTAGCTTTCGCAAAGCAATAGAAGGCTCAACTTAAGAAGAATCATGGGGCCTTACTTATATCCGATCCTTATGATTAAAGCAACACGTGATCCATATGATCTTACCATGAGATGTGATGTTTATGGCAACTTCACTTTGAAATATTTGATGATTTTAAGCAATTAAGAAGAACTCGATCATATCCATTCTAAACCAACAAAAAAAATCAAGAATGATCACATTCACAATGTGTCTACTTATACCAATCAATGTTTCGCAATCGGAACATTCTTTTGTTAATCAAGGCCTACCTGAAAGCTCTTCTTGCACTCATCCACCATTGACTTGAGCAACACGACCAGTTTGGCGATCATCTCCCGCCGCCCGAGCACGAGGCAGACGATGAGGAACCGTGCGAGGAACCTCAGCTGCTTGTTGGCGAGAGCCATGTCCTGCTGCGCCGGGCTTCCGCTGCTGTCCCGGAAGTACTCACGGCTGAGGATGGCCTCGTAGAAGATGTAGGCCTCGGCGAGGTAGGACGAGTCGCTCGTCCGCTGGTACTGTCCGTAGTAGAGCTGGGCGATCCTAGCGGCGATCTCACCGATCTCCCACCGCCGGAGCCCCGCCTCCACCAGCTTCTGGCGGTGCTCCTGCTGCAGTTTCCAGAGCTGGGTATAGATCTTGAACGCCTTGTGGAGATCCGCATCGTTCCTGAAACGATTCAAGAAGGAAATAAGGATTGGGGATCGAGGAGTCCACCGGAGGCCACGAAGGAGAAGCAGGAAGGGGTCGAGGGGATTTGGCTCACCGATTCCGGCCGTAGATGGGGAGATCGCGAACCCTAGAGAACTTGCGGTCGGCCTTGTCGAGCAGAGACCAGAAGAGCTCGGTGATGGGGATGTTGTTGCTGTTGATCGGCGCCATCTTCGTGGCGTCTGTCGAAAGGGTTTCCGTTCGAGTGTGGGAGGTTTTGGCCTTGAGGCGATCAAGCCATGCCCACTCCCGCGAGGAAGACGACGACGCCGAATGGAGGAAGGATCAGAAAAGAAGAGCGAGTTTCTTTACTTTTATACCCTTGCAGAACTTGGAAATAGCATTCAAAATATTAATTTGAATTTTAATATGCACATAAACATCAAATATTTTGCTTTCATATTTAAAAAAATATATATTTTCTTTGAGTAATCCCTCAACTCCAATTTTTGTTTTTTCCGCATAGACTTAAAAGTTTGTTTCTCGTTTTAATCCCATTAAAGTATTCACCATATTTAACACCGTATATTTTTTATTTTAGTCTTCAAAACAAGATTTCATCTCATAATTAGAACAATATTTAAATGGATATGAATTAATTATTGTAATGATGACAATGATAACAACAATAAATTATAATTATCTCTTGATTTGATTTATTACAATTCCGGGACAAATTTGGCACATGCATGCAAAGCTTCAAAATATTATACTTGTTATTTCTTGCATATATTAATATTTGAAGGTTGCGTATCTGTCACACTAATCTAACGTTGAGCGTGTAAAATTCTGATACATCAAAGTTTTCACACCTCAAGAATATTTGTCTTGCTTAGCTTAGATTGAGGGCTTAGAACCTTGCGAGATTGTTACGATGTCAAAACTGCAAATCTGGCCTCACCATTATGAACGTCGATCGAATGAACTGGCAGATGGTTGACATCTGTCTAGTTAATGCTGCAAGACAGAAATAAGCTTGAAATCGATGGTTATGCTTGAAATCGACACACTACGTTTGTATGAGTAGTGTATCATCTAAAGGTAGCGATTTTGGAAAACCACTATAAAAAAGATTGCATCGATATGTCCTAACACAATATGAACTCGAAAAGTATTCAACATGTTGACTTAAACATTAGAAGAATATTATTGGGAGTGCCTTGACGTAATTTTATAGGATTTAGATTAACAGAATGAATTTTGAGAGCTTAAAGACCGAGTCAAGAAAAGAATTAGGTTATATACGAATTCAGCTTTCACCTTACATAATCAAAATATGACTTAATATGTGCTAACCAACTTAGTAAAATTTTCGATATATTATTTGTTACTATCAGAGTTGGTTATCTAACACTAAAAATATGCCAAACATGATTAGTCTGACGTGTGAGTCAAGGAAAGAAAATAGAATTCTAATGGGTCGAATTCTTAATATATATATATATAAAATTCTTAATTAACATCTTAATTTTTAAAAATTCTTATAGAGCATTTTTTTAAAAATGATGATATTAATCTTATCAGGCATCACCTTCACCCAGCATCATTGGCCTCACTAGACTCATTACCCCGTTAAACCTACTCCTGCATGTCTCGCCCTCATTGTGCTCGATCATGACCAGTAGCCCTTGTCGTCCTAACACACCTTTCCTTTGCCTTATCAAACTCACCCCTACCTCCACAGCTACAGCCCCCTCCCCCACCCCCCCCCCCCCTTCATTAGTAACCCTTCGTTTGCCCCTTCAATGTTAGCTGCCTATGCAATGTGATAACCAGGGCAAGATATATAGTAACATGTTCAACATGCATTAGTGAAGCTCCACAGAAGAAAAAATGGGTTTAATGGGATAGAAGAGACAAATTAGAGTGATAAGGGCTCAGTAATCGCTTATGCTACAGGTGAGAATGATAAGGGCGAGGCACATATGAGGTAGATTTGTATGTCAGGTCGGAGGGTGCTAGAGAGCAATGAGGTATACAAAAGCATGGGCTGAAGTACAAGATAAAGACGATGATGGGTCCAATAGAGGTAGAGGCAAAATGATATTCTCACGAATACTCTACAAAATTTTTTAAAAATTGCAATGCTCTTAAAAAAATTCTCAGATTTCTTTCCAGAATGTACCTATTCAAAAGTGCATTAGAAACTCGTATTTATATTAGTGCATGGAATATATTTTTTTTCTAGTTCTTATTAACGTGGTAATGGGCATTTTTATAAAAAAATTATTTTTAATATTATTAAATAATATTTTGATTTTCCTAGGTCGATGACGATTCAAATCTAATTATAGTTTTTTTTTTCAAATATGTCAAATCCACTTATTGAGACCTTAGAAAACTACATAACCAATAAATTTTTTTTAATTGTTAGATGATTTAATTTAATAACTTATCTAAATAGGAATGATGATATACTTTAAGGCGTTTGTAGTGCAATAGATAATCGTAAGAATTAGAGACATGCCCATCAGATATTCGAGATGGCTACGCGAGCTATCCACTTATAATTGTTCGTATAATTATGTACAAGACGTCATAAAGCTGTTAATGATTCATCCATCAGTTCAAATGTCCAGTATTGAGGTATTGTTGATGTGTACAACATGACATGTGTAATCTTTCTGTATTAAATATAAATGTATTTATTTATTTTGGCATACTAATATCATCAAATCTGCTACCGACAATAGCATCAAACACTTGTTAAACCGCATGTGTTATTGGTATCATCGAGGCAGCTGCGCGATCAAATTTATTATGCCCATTTTGTTTCCTACAAAGACCAATAAAAAACCCATCAAGGATAAACCATAGACCCTTTAGATACCATCAGACGGTCTCAATCACATCCTGGCGTTTTCCGGGCCAATCCTCATCAAGGGTATTTTCGGAATTGTGGATTCAACACCAGCTTCCCCCTTGTGTAAGGGTCACAAAGGCCAGCCGTGCGCACTTCCCCCGTCTCTTCCCCCTTCCTATGGCGACGGCTACCTCCTTCGCGACTCCCTCCCTAACCGGTGAGCCCCGAGTTCTTTATTCGATTTCATTTCTGTGCATATTGTGCGGCGTCTGCCCAGTTGATTTTTATGGTTCCTCGGGTCGATTCCGTTTGGGTTCCGAAAAGCTAGGGTTTCTCGATCGATTGGTGCGTATTTTGATTTTTCTTTGGGTAGATATCGTTGTTGATTCTTCGAGCGTGGCGATGTGGCGTGAGATCTAGCTCTCCCGCTTATATTTTCCGGCGTCGTAGTGCTGATGCTTGATATCTCGTTGGTTGATCTCTGGAATGTGTTCCAGTTTTATACGGTGCTTTGATTTTTTAGCCTGTTTGTCGTTCTCAGATTGTGAATCTCGGCATCACAAGAATATCTTTTATTGATTTGATCCCAGCATTTCGTCAATTTTTGTTGATCTTTTTTCTGTGGTGGGTTTATTGCTTTAAGTTCTGAATGTTTGACCCGAGTTGGGCACACAACAGAACTTCATGTTAAAGAAGTAATTAAATGGAAAATGATTTTGAGAAGCTGTAAATTTTCCTACAATACATTTTTCGTTTCCAGTGTAGACTTCACCTTATAAGGATGATAAAATCTGATGAATTGATTGTCTTTGAAAAAAGTGGATTCATACACATCATAACGTTACTCTTTGTGAACCCGCCATATATATATATATATATATATATATATATATATATATATGTATGTGTGTTTGTATGTATGTGTGTATATGTATGTATATATATATACATATATATACGTATATGATTATATATAACTATTTATATTATTTGTTTTAGCTTCTGTTTATTCCCAAAACTTAAGCTACGTCACTCAGTCTTTCCTATTCATCATATTCACTATTATCATCTCTCTATAACTAACCTGAACAACATTGACATCATATTGACAACATACGTTTTGTTACATGGAGTTGAATTATGGATAGATTAGCATATAAATATCTGCTTGAAGTTGATTATGCTATGCTTTTCTCTTTTCCTTAGGTGGTATAGCGCAGTCAAAGAAATCTGGCCTACAGAATGAGAAGCTCAAATCTTTAAGTGTGTATCATTCTCATTTGGCTGTTCCTAAGAAATTGAAGCTGCAAGATAACCGCCCAAATTTGTTTGTCCGTGCTGAGTACAGGTGATTATTGTTTACTGATGTTTATGATATCATGTCTCAAATATTTTTTTTCTTTTAGTTTTTCCTTGGTTGAGGGTGGGGAATGGGGTGAAATTGGGTGGAGTGAAAAAAATAATTCTATCTACTGCATTTCAAAGTTCCTTTTATCTATAGGATTTCTTTATGTAGTTCCGATACATTAACTAGGGATGCATGGTTTCCTGGTTTCCTTGATAGCCGAAGAGAGTTAAAGAAATAATTGTAGCCATTGTATTTCAAAGTTCCTTTTATCTATAGCTAGGATTTCTTTATGTAGTTCTGATACATTAACCAGGCAAGCATGGTTTCCTGGTTTCCTTGATAGCCAAAGAGAGTTCAGTCTTCTTTTCTAATTTTACAGATTATCAGTAGCATCAGAATATGTCTTGTTCACATTCTTGGCACTGTAATATACTGACAATTAGTGCTTCTAGGCTGCTGTTAGACTAATTTTATTGAATTTAGTATTTTGGATGGCATGTCAAATTCTCATCCAGTGAGAACAAGCACACAGAACTCAATGCATTTATTATGGTTGTCTAGTGTTGGTCTTACCATTCTTTAGTTTTATTATTAGTGTTTTGAAAGGATAAGGCCTAGTCTGCAGATCTGATTCAAGTGGAGTTCAGCTCAACAGTTCAGTGAAATTTTCTTCTTGATTGATTTTTTGCAACATCAATTAATAACCTATTGGTTTTTGCTTCTTCTGGTATTTGTTATTATTGATCTTTTTAATTGCAAGGTACATTTCTTGCATTATTGGACATGTGATCCTTGTTATTGTATAGGTCACCGGAGATTGGAATAATTTATACTGTGTCCTGACAATACACACTTAAAGTTCAATCACAATATTTTTTTGGACTTTGTGTAACTCAGTTTCAGCATGTGCCTTATTTAATCATTGTTGCATGCATGATATGTACCTTTCATTTTTATCTTCATGTTGAAATCATAGAGATATGGTTTTAATTTCTGTTTTTAACTTATGTTTTTCAGTCCAGTTGTTTTCGATCTCTTACAATAGCATGAACTTTTTTTATTTACATGCAGTGATGGTTCAAGAGGTGGAGGTGGTGATTTTGTTGCAGGTTTTCTTTTAGGAGGAGCTATTTTTGGAACACTGGCTTATGTATTTGCTCCGCAGGTGTATACATTTTTCACTTATCATGTGAAAAGCACTCTGGATTCAGTGCTAGCTTATGCTTTTCACTGCTTCTGCTTGTTATATTTTGCTAGCTGGAACTTGTTTTCTTGTTTTCGTCTCCAAAGATACTAATGCAACTTTTAGATTTGCTAGTTCTTAGATTGTCTTCCTTTGGAATTAACACCGGTACATGGAATAATTATTGATGTGATAGATTAATGTTTTTGTTACAACCTAGGTTAACATCAGATAGGCAAAGTAAAATATAACTACAAAATCCTCTCCATCAGATCTTGTTTATAGCATTGAGTAGCTACCTATATCCTAAAGAAATAAACCATTCTCTGCATTTCTGGAACAGATGATGGTATTTCTATGCATGTAAGATGCATAAAACTATGGGTTGTTTCCTTAGACCTTCTGTAGAACTACTAGGTTATTCATTTTTTTCAGGTTCCTTAACTTCATGTGCTTTATTCTTTTATATTCTTTGCTAACATTGTTGTTACGTTTTCTTGCCACTAAATTTAACTTCCTCAGTATTGTGAGTTCCTGAAAATGTGGCTTCTTTTTGGCTTTTGCAGATAAGGAGATCATTGTTGAATGAAAATGAGTCTGGATTTCAGAAGGCCAAGCGACCAATTTATTATGATGACGGGTTAGAGGTGATAAATAAATTGACTAGCAAGCAGCCATATGAGTTTGATATATATTCATGGACTTCTCTAATGGTATGAATTTGAATTTTGATAGCAGAAAACTCGTCAAACACTGAATTCAAAGATCAGCCAGCTGAACAATGCAATCGACAACATCTCCTCTCGTCTACGAGGGAGGAACAATGTGGTCACCGAATTTGTTGATGCCGACTCTGAAGTGGAATCTGCCATGTAGGATTTCCTGTTGTTCGGTCTTTGACTAAGCTTTAAAGATGTAGTTGCAACATAACTTTTACAACCCATGGCTACATGTGGTTTTACCCTATTCATCTTGTTTTTTGGTTCACATTCACTTGGATTTAGTTTTTGAACTAGAATTGTTGGGTTTCTTTTAGCTCGAGGCGTCTCTCTCGTTATAGATATAGTTGCAGGTAACGCAGTATCCTCTCAATCTCTTGAACATTCCATTCATAATTCTCATGCAGAATTTTTTCATGCTCCTTCGATATGAGAAAACCCTTCCACTCTTATATTAAAATCATAATTCTTTAAAAAGTTTAATCAATTTTGCTTTCTCATCGTTCTTAGATAACATATACTTAGAGAATCTTATGAGAAGATTTTAAAAATCTTCGTATAAATAATGTATCTAAATTTTTAGTTAAAAATGATGGTTGTTAGTTTTAAATTGTAAGTATGGTAGTTTTTCCTATGAGGTTTTAATTGTCTAGATGTATAAGCTACCAAGTCCTTAACGTTTTAAGTCCTTAAAGTAATCACCAGGGAGTATTAGTTATTTCTTTTTTCAGTTTTTAAAAATTTTGTTGACATTTGTCGGCCCAAATGAATGAAAATTTCGTTGACATTTGTGTCCCAAATGATTTCAGATTATTTTATATCAATTTGATAATGGTGTTGTTATTTTAAAATTTTTTTATAAATCTTTTATAATATTTAATCAAACTTAAGAAGATTATAATATCTAAAATATTAGAAGGTCACGTTAGGTATATCTTTTTAAGAACAATAGATATACTAACATAAAAAATTATATGATCGATAAACATAATTTTATTGAATTAAAAATTATATATATTTAATTTGACATATAATTTCTTTTATCATAGGACTTTCAAAATTATACTGAGATGGTGTTTATGTTTTGTCATATTTTTTGAGTAAGATCAAAATATCATCAATAAAGGTGATTATAAATTTATTATGATTATAAATTTATTAGGATAAGGGTGGAACACTCCGGAGATCCGTAGTTATGTATTTGTGAGTATAAAAGATATTATTAAGAATTCATAATTATAAGTAATTTTCTATATAACTCTTTCTAATTTTTTAGATAACTTTTTCTCTCATTTATGATGCTTATATCTCAAAATCAATCTTCCAGTGCATCTAATTATTTTGAAGTTGATACGTTAGGATCCTTTTATTTTTTAAGCTTTTAAATAATATTTATTGAGTCAGTTTAGTTCAGAGTCGATTAGAGATTTATTTAATATTTATTTATTATTAAGAATCCAAGTCCTGGTAGACTCTAGGTGGAACTCTATAAATAGTGATGTAATCGTTTCTTTTTGACTAACAATGAAATATTATTAAGTCTTTTGACAAATCCTAGGAGGCCGATTCTCTCGAAGTCATCAAGGAGGCCTATTCTCTCGAAGTGATCATCCATTTTCTCCCCTTTCTTCTATGATAAAATCATAAGGTCTTATCATTTGGTATCCGAGTAGCAATTCTCGACGTTCTCGCTGCAGTTATCATCCGAAAAAAAAAAAGAGAGAAAGAAGAAGAAGTCGTAGCCTGCTTCCCCTGCTTCTGGCCAGTCCACCCGCCGTTGCTGCTCTTCGGCCAACGACCACCATCGTCCTGCTTCCTGACCAGAGGCCACCGTCGCTCGTTGCCTCCCACCCGAGCCACCACCACTGTCAGGAGACGATGCTGCCAGCATCCCATCTCGCCACAGCCCCGCTCCCCTTCTCCACCACCACCGCCGCTACAGGGTAACTCGTTCTCCACCGTCGCCACTGCTCCCTGGCCACCAACCTTCCCCTCTTTAGCACTACGCCCCTGCTTCCATTCTTCCCCACCGCCGCAGCAAGGCAACTCCTTCTCCATTACCGTCGTTGCTTCCCGGCCGCTTGACCACCACCGCTGCTCCCCGGCCAATGGCCTTCCCTCCTCGTTGGCCCATCTCGCTCGGCCACTACCTTTGCTACCCGGTTGGTCGACCACCGTCGCTGTAGGGTACCCCGTTCTCCATCGCCGTCACTGCTCCCCGGCCACCAACCTCCCCCTCTCCAGCACCGCCGCTGCTTCTCGGACAGGGTGACTCACCTCCCCACTGCTGCCCCTGCTTCAGCCCGCACCCCTGCTTCCCTTCTTCCCCACTGCCGCTGCAAGGCAACTCCTTATCTACCGCCGCCGTTGCTTCCCGGCCGCTCGACCATCGCTGCTTCTCGGCCTCTCGACCACCGCCGCCGTTGCTCCCTAGCCAGCGACCTTCCCTCCTCGCTGCCCCATCTCGCTTGAGCAAGAAGGGCCACGACCGCTCTTCACAACCAACGGACCACCCCTCTCGTCGCTTCTACCATCAGCGACGTTGCCCCCAGCCGTGACCCTCGCTGCTTCCTCCTCAACCACTATCGCCGTTACCCCTAGCCGTGACCCTCGTTGCTTCCTCCTCAACCACTACCACCGTTGCTCCCCGGCCAGCGACCTTTCCTCCTCACATCCTTGCGATGCCCTACCTCAACTCTAGCAGCGCACGCACCACCGATTCCCATTCTTAATCCCGGTCGCTTCAACACCACATCCCTCCTCGTAGAGATAGAAACATGGTAGCAACTCTTCCTCCTCGCAGTGACTATAACACTACCCTCGATGTTCTGTCACAAACAAACTTCGAAATAGGATGTTTGATGTAATACTTATGTATATCCATGTCTTTTAGTATGTTCATGCTTTGCACAGTATGTAGAGGGACGACCGAAGGCTTAATAGTCCCATTTTAGTTGAGTTTGGTGGCCGCTTTAGGCTTGTAAATAAAGATTGTGTCATGTAGACACTTGTGAGAGATTTTCGATCTGTAATGGACCATTTTGACCCTTTGTTGTGCAATTGTTCAGAGCTTATAAAGTATGTTTGTAATTTGCATTGTCTACGAAGTGTTTTTCAGAAATGTTTGCTTGTGGATCTCGAAGGAGGCGTTTTCTCTAACCTGTTCTCTCTTTTGTGTGTCCTAAGGGACCATGGGAGGCTTCAGGAAGGCTGACCTTTGCGGACGGACATGCAAGGGTGCCGCACAACTTGAGCAAAATCAGCTAAGTCCGTGACAGATGGTATTAGAGTGGGACAAGCACTCATAGAAATACTTAGCATGCAAACGTGGGAGACCTAGCGGGGCTGCGTTGAGGGCAGTTAGCACACGCACGATCGTTTGGAAGAAAACGAGCATGGAGATGTAGGGAAAAGGAGTCACTCGGAGGAGTGGGCATCTGAGATTGGCATTCAGAGGAATGGCCAACCCTTCCTACAAGAGGCACCACGAGAATAGACAAACTTGGAAGAATGCGGTGCACACAAAGGTTGAGATGGCTGAGTTTGAGCTACGGCTCAACGTTGACAACCATACTTGATGGTGCTCAAGACAAGCGAGGCGCTTGGTAAAGGATGAGACCATGCAAGGTGGAATGAGTTGCTCAGCGACCGAAAGAGTTGTGCAAAGCTCACAGAGGTAACAGGAATTACTAACTTGAAGAATTCGGTACTCATGCAAGGACTTGTATGTGGACAGTGGAATGTTCGTGGCCATCCCAAGGCGACCGAAACTCGACACTATGGAGCATTGAAACTTTCTCTTCGGCATATGAAGGATACGTCCGTAGGAGGCTGAAGTGTGTAGTGTGTTCAGCATATTGCTAGGCCTTGAGGGGTGCAATGGGGGCTGTATTGACGTGGAGTTGCAATCTAGCAAGTGCGTTTGTAGGAGGTAGAATAATGTGCAGTTTGTTCAGTAAATCAGAGTAGTCCAAGGGGATAGTGGTCTCCAAAACGAAGAGAGATGTTACTCCAACGAGATAGATATCTAGGAGGGATAAGTCCTAGCTTTCCAGAGGGAGAATCAGGTGCAATAGACTGCACATGTTGAGGAGGAGTACCTCAACAAACAACTCCACGAAGCTCAATGGATCGAGCAAGCGGTGATGAGTTGTCGAATGATCTCGCTTAAGAGAATGTATTGGTGGATGCATTGCGAGATCAAGTGGGGGAGCAATCTAAGGCAACACAAATGAAGGCACACTAGGAATCGATATGAAGATCGAACTCAAGGAAGGGCTGACCCGTGGAATGGTGGGCGCGAGTGCCACCATCAACTCAATGCAAAACGAGGAGAGGAGCAACTTGGGTGTAACTTGGCAAAGTATCCAAGCCACATGAAGGGAGCCAGCATAGAAGATGGAACATGGAGCGGAGGCACAATGCTTTCCTTGGACAGAGGTCAAGGACATGAACTCTTGCAGAGGCAAGAGCAGGATCATGTTGTTCCATGGGTCCTTCATTCTGACGGAGCGGACTCATCTTGCATGGTGCCAAAGACGAAGGGAGCTTCTGGGCACATGCACCTTATCTCGGAGAAGCATTTGATGGAGGAACTAAGGCGACTCAACTTGTGGAGGCGAAGTTGGGTTCAGAAGGCCTTGGCACGGGGCAAGAGGACGCGGAGGCTAGTACTCTTGAAGAATATGCCACAGTGTTGCCAGTCAAGTTGTTAGGTAGAAAGCGGTGCGTAGCGAAGATTGTACTGGTAGGGGCAGAGGCCCAGGATCTAAACAATGGTGCACCATTTTCAGCCAAGTTGGTGGACTTCGGGAGCTACTAGGCGACGGACTATCCTAGAGCGGTGCTTCATCTAGGTGTGACACAAGAGTGGGTGGATAAAGGTCGATTGCCAAAGGAGCGAACAAAATCAAAGTTGGAGGAGACCCTACAATGTATTGGCAGAGGCCACACATGAAGGGATCACAATTCGAGTTCATCCCACAAGGATCAGAATACAATGGAGATGTCACTAAGAGGCGATATGGTGCAGCGGATCATAGTGGGATAGTTCGTGGCAATGCGATACACACGACATAGTCCCGTGAGGGACTATATCATATGGAGGTATGATCGGGAGCTACTGGAAGCTCCACTTCGGTGAACAACATGACGACAAGAAGGGCTATAGATTCAAGGAGTGAAGGCCATGGTACCGCAGAGGCGGGTCTTCCATGCGTGCATCGAATTTTTGCATCGGATGAAACCCTTGGTCATCAGCATATGGGGGTTGTGTTCCACCAAGGGAAAAGTTCGAATGCAAGTACCAGTGAGTCTCAAGGGAGGGACTTGATCATACAGAGGTATGATCGAAGCAGCTAGAGAGTTGGACTGTTCCAAAGCTCATATTCGCTTAAGGGAGCCCGATAAGTTAGAGGACAAGGTCGAGTAAGCGAATGTTGCTACCAAGGAAACTAAGGAGAACAGAATCAGTGCAAACCTTACAACGTAATGGTAGAGGCCATGCATGAGAGTTGCAATCTGTCTTTCCATCGATCAAAGGGAGCTGCTTGGAGAACACAGAGGTGTCAAAATAGGGGGTCGAAAGGGGCGAGGAAGCGACGATGAGTCCAGAGGGACTTAGCTACCCAAAATCAAGCATCAGTTAGAATGGAGGTGGACTCAGAGGAGTGCCACAGAGACATATCTACTGATCATGAAGAAAAGGGATACAGATGTGAGGTGACGGATAGTAGGGCCATGGGCATGGAAGCACCATGGTACCGTAGAGGTGGGACTTCCGTGAAAGTCATTGATCCCTTGCTCTCATGGAGGGAGAGCGCTTGGTCATGAAAGGGGCCGAGGAGGTGGAGCATGCAGAGGCAAACTCCAAGTATCAAAACAAGGCTGAAGGGCATATGCCAAGGAACTTCGTAAGACCAGTGTCAACGAGCTTCTTATCAAGATAGCCGAAAGTGAAGGACTTCGGGTCAGGCAAGAGTGTATGACCAAGGAATGAAGCAGGCAGTACGTGGTGCTATACCTTTGCTACTTAGTGGAGTAGGCGGCAGGGTTGATGGAGAAGACGATACAATCCCAGAGGCGACCAAATCTATTAGAGAATTACTCCAAGTTGGGGTGAAAACTTCCTGCATTCCAGAAGTTCGATGGCATTGAGAAGATGAATCACAGTAACTAACTCGACGCAAGGAGTGCAAACACTTCAAGTGCTTCAGAAGTGTGAGCAAAGAGCAGGCGAAGGCTAGTAACCAGCTCGATGCATGGAGTACAACCTCGAAGAGGCGGGCGAAGTCAAGCAACCTTTGCCTTCTCAACTCTTAAGAGAATGGGTGAAATCGAGTAACCCAATTCTCTTATCTATCTAGTAGAGGAGCTCTGCATATGTTCAAAGACCCTTCGAAGATAATGGAAGACAATAGTTATCAAATCCTCACCAACAATGATCAGTGCTACTGAGAGTAGATTGTCCGCTTCATTTCCCAACGAAATGCCAATCGAAAGTGGAAGTGATGCGAATCTACTTAGAAGTGACAACTAAGTGAAAGAAGAGTCAATGGGCAAATTTTGTGGAGGAAGGACCTAAAACTTCAGAAGTTTGCGAGGCGATGCTCGTTAAAGCTCCAAAAAGCATCTACCTAGTTTAAGCAACATAAGACATTTGAGAGATTGGCGCATAGTAAGAATGATCTTTTCCTTCATTTAGAGGATCTGCAAGAACCAATAAGGATCAACACAACTCAACCAACCCCACACTAGATTCAGAGTCATTGGCGAGTTGAAGCAGCATGGCGGATCAAAAGTTCGACTACTAAAAAACAACAGTAGAGAGTAGCTGGGAGCCAAGAGGTGCACTACAGCTGGAGCAGAAGATTGAAGACTCAGCAAAGGCAAGGAGTTGCAGTGTCAGCAAAGGCTTCGACGAGAACGTCGAAGGAATAAGTGGGGGAGAATGTCACGGACAAACTTCGAAATAGGATGTTTGATGTAATGCTTATGTATGTCCGTGTCTTTTGGTATGTACATGCTTTGCACAACATGTAGAGGGGCGGCCAAAGGCTTAATAGTCCCATTTTAGTTGAGTTGGGTGACCACTTTAGGCTTGTAAATAAAGGTTGTATCATGTGGACACTTGTGAGAGATTTTCGATCAGTAATGGACCATTTTGACCCTTTGTTGTACAACTATCAGAGCTTATAAAGTCTGTTTGTAATTTGCATTATCTACGAAGTGTTTTTTGAAAATGTTTGCTTGTGGATCCCGAAGGAGGCATTTTCTCTAACCCGTTCTCTCTTTTGTGTGTCATAAGGGACTATGGGAGGCTTCGGGAAGGCTGACCTCTGCGGACGGACATGCAAGGGTGCCGTATGACTTAGGCAAAATTAGCCAAATCCGTGACAGGTTGCTTCCTTGGCAACTTCGGGTCAACATCAGAAACAAGAACTAGGGATTACAGATTTGTAGTCTTACGCAATGGCTACCGATAACTCAGTGGAAGTACAAATGGAAGCATTGAAAATCAGAATTGAGAACCGACTACAAGAAACACTTAATGATTTCAAAAAGAGCATATTAGAGAGCCTTAGCAAATTGCAACAAGATGGGAGCTCAACTTCTACGTTGAACAGATCCAGAGATACAGGAAAAGGGCCCCAAAATTATGACACAAACTACCCACACATTAAGGTAAAATTTCTGAGATGGGAAGATGGGGATCCGACCAATTGGATCTCTAGGGCGAAAATTTTTTCACAAGACCCCTGAAGAATCTAAGGTAGAAATAGCCTCAATCCAACTAGATGGAGATGCAATCCAATAGTATGATTGGTATGAAACTTGCCACGGAGTTCCTTCATGGGAGCATTTCAAAAGAGGACTTCTTGTTCGCTTTGGCCCATCCGAATATGAGAATGTTGATAGGTAGCTTGCCAAAATTCATCAGACCTCTACAGTATTGGAATATCAGAGCAAGTTTGAAAGATTATCAAATCAAGCTAGAGATTGTTTGGAATGATAACTTTTGGGTACATTTATTGAAGGGCTTAATCCAGATATCCAGTGTGAAGTTAAGGCTTGTCAACCACGAACTATGATAGCTGCGATCTCATTTGCATGCTTGCATGAGGAAAAAATCATCAGAGAAAATCATCAAAATAGAAGTGACCATAAACAGATGATCAGCAAGCCACCCGCCTTATCTATTCCCAGCCATAACCATAACACCCGAAGGCAAACCCGAGAAGAACTCAAGGAAAGATCAGCGAAGGATTTGTGCTAGTACTATGATGAAAAGTAGAGTAGGGAGCACCAATGTAAACAAGGGAAACTTCTTATAATTGAACCAATTGAGGAGGAACCGGAAGCTAAGAATGTGGACTATGATCATGAAGGTATAGATTCTAATGAAGATTTTGGACCTATCATACAGACAATGTATGCATTAACCGGCTACTCTAACCCGCAAACTATGAAAGTAGGAGGAACTCTGGAACATCAACATGTTATAGTTTTGATTAATACTGGTAGCACTAACAATTTTATGGACAGTAAGACTATCAACCAATTGGCCTACCACATTGAAGGTTGTGACAGATTCGAAGTAAAGATCGCTGATGGACATATTTTAACTTGTGATAGCAAATGTTCAAAGATAAAATTGATTATACAAGGCCAAGAGTTTCTTGCAATGATTACTACACTGAAATGCCGACCTATTGCTTACACTATCAAAAAGTGAAGACCATACTTACTTGATCAACGGGTTGTGAAGTGTTGTAGATAGCCTATGATTGAAGTGCTGAAAGAGAAGCTCCCCGAGTTTGATGCTGCTTAGTCTCGAGGACAAGGTTGATTTGAAGGGGCAGGAATTGTTAGGATTCCTTAGGATCCCTTTATTTTCTAAGCTTTTGAATAATGTTTATTGAGTTTGTTTAGTTTAGTTAGAGTCGAGTAGAGGTTTATTTAATATTTATTTATTATTAAGAGTTCAAGTCCTAGTGGACTCTAGGCGGAACTCTATAAATAGTGATGTAATTGTTTCTTTTCGGCAGACAATAAAATATTAAGTCTTTTGACAAACCCTAGGAGGCCAGTCCCCTTAAAGTGATCAAGGAGGTCGATCCCCTCGAAGTGATCCTATTTGTGATCACCTTATGGCGCCCTGAATTTTTATTGTCTATCAGGTGACTCTAAAAGCTGATATCTAAAAGCTGTTTGCTTGTATCTACGAAGTGTTTTTTAAAAATGTTTGCTTGTGGATCTCGAAGGCTGGCGTTTTCTCTAACCCGTTCTATCTTTTGTGTGTCCTAAGGGATCATGGGAGGCTTGAGGAAGGCTGACCTTTACGGACGGACATGCAAGGGTGCCGTATGACTTAGGCAAAATCAACTAAGTCCATGACAGATTGCTTCCTCGGTAGCTTCGGGTCAACATCAGAAACATGAACTAGGGATTACAAATTTGTAGTCTTACGCAATGGCTACCGATAACTCAGTGAAAGTACAAATGGAAGCATTGAAAATCAGAATTGAGAACCGGCTACAAGAAACACTTAATGATTTCAAAAAGAGCATACTGGAGAGCCTTAGTAAATTGCAACAAGATGGGAGCTCAAGTTCTACGTTGAACAGATTCGGAGATACAAGAAAAGGGCCCCAAAATTATGACACAAACTACCCACACATTAAGGTAAAATTCCTGAGATGGGAAGATGGGGATCCGACCAATTGGATCTCCAGGGCGAAAATTTTTTTCACAAGACCCCTGAAGAATCTAAGGTAGAAATAGCCTCAATCCAGCTAGATGGAGATGCAATCCAGTAGTATGATTGGTATGAAACTTGCCACGAAGTTCCTTCATGGGAGCATTTCAAAAGAGGACTTATAGTTCGCTTTGGCCCATCCGAATATGAGAATGTTGATAGGTAGCTTGCCAAAATTCGTCAGACCTCTACAGTATTGGAATATCAGAGCAAGTTTGAAAGATTATCAAATCAAGCTAGAGATTAGTTGGAATGATAACTTTTGGGTACATTTATTGAAGGGCTTAATCCAGATATCCAGTGTGAAGTTAAGGCTTGTCAACCACGAACTATGATAGCTGCGATCTCATTTGCATGCTTGCATGAGGAAAAAATCATCAGAGAAAATCATCAAAATAGAAGTGACCATAAACAGATGATCAGCAAGCCACCCGCCTTATCTATTCCCAGCCATAACCATAACACCCGAAGGCAAACCCGAGAAGAACTCAAGGAAAGATCAGCGAAGGATTTGTGCTAGTACTATGATGAAAAGTAGAGTAGGGAGCACCAATGTAAACATGGGCAACTTCTTATAATTGAACCAATTGAGGAGGAACCGGAAGCTAAGAATGTGGACTATGATCATGAAGGTATAGATTCTAATGAAGATTTTGGACCTATCATACATACAATGCATGCATTAACCGACTACTCTAACCCGCAAACTATGAAAGTAGGAGGAACTCTGGAACATCAACATGTTATAGTTTTGATTAATACTGGTAGCACTAACAATTTTATGGACAGTAAGACTACCAACCGATTTGCCTACCACATTGATGGTTGTGACAGATTCGAAGTAAAGATCGCTGATGGATATATTTTAACTTGTGATAGCAAATGTTCAAAGATAAAATTGATTATACAGGGCCAAGAGTTTCTTGCAATGATTACTACACTGAAATGCCGACCTATTGCTTACACTATCAAAAAGTGGAGACCATACTTACTTGATCAACGGGTTGTGAAGTATTATAGATAGCCTATGATTGAAGTGCTGAAAGAGAAGCTCCCCGAGTTTGATGCTGCTTAGCCTCGAGGACAAGGTTGATTTGAAGGGGCAGGAATTGTTAGGATCCCTTAGGATCCCCTTATTTTCTAAGATTTTGAATAATGTTTATTGAGTTTGTTTAGTTTAGTTAGAGTCGAGTAGAGGTTTATTTAATATTTATTTATTATTAAGAGTTCAAGTCATGGTGGACTCTAGGCGGAACTCTATAAATAGTGATGTAATCGTTTTTTTCGATAGACAATAAAATATTAAGTCTTTTGACAAACCCTAGGAGGCCAATCCCCTTAAAGTGATCAAGGAGGCCGATCCCCTCGAAGTGATCCTATTTGTGATCACCTTATGGCGCTCTGAATTTTTATTGTCTATCATGTGATCCCCTTTAAAAGCTGTTGACTCTAAAAGTCAAGTGGTAGTCGAACAATATTATTGTCTAAAAGCTCCTGAATTTTTAACTCCAATTCAATTACTGTCAATTTATAAGGAGGTTTATAAATAGGTGCAGTGCTAAGTAGAAGATCAATTATAAATTCAATCTGTCTATCAGGTGGTAGTCCTAGCAGTTCTTTAAAAAAAAATCTGAGAAATCTCATATAATAGAGATATATTTTAATATTTACTTCTTAAATTCTTCTCTAGGAAAGTCAAGCATGCATGATATCCTTTTAGTAATAATGGGTAGCATTTAAGGCTAAAATAATAAGAGGAGATTTTTTTGAATTCCAATTAACTAGAAAGTTGATTGATCTATGGGTGAGAAAGTAATAGTCTTTTATACATAATTGACACTTGTATGATACGTTGAAAGTCAGTCTATACATAAGATAGTATTAAAGTTTCAAAACTCTAGTAAAATAATGTCTTCTAGCAAATCATGACTTTTAATAGTAACAATATAGTTTCTAAATATTTGATAGCTGAGAGTTTCTAACTAGTATTGTTACTATTAATATATTACTCATTATTTAAAAGTTCTTTTATAGTCTCATAGTAAAACAATGTGATATAACAAATACGTAGAACCAAAATATATCAACATAGTAGCAAATATACCATAGAGTATGATTATACCTTAAACGATAGACTCTAAGACTTTAGCATCATGGTGGGTGAATGTATAGACCCTTGCATGACCTCCCCCCTCCCAGGATTTGATTGTTGTTGTTTATATGTTTGCCGTGGAGCTCAATGTTGATAAAAGAAGCATATATACTATCCCATGAGATATGAGGTGAAAACATGATCAGTCTTATCACAAAAATAATATCTTATGATAACTTGATTACTTGGAGTTTCTAGTTGTTGATGTCCAACCTATTGCTGCTCTTCTTTGAAGGTTTAGAATATGATCCCCGTGTATATAACACTAAAAGGTTACTTTCGGTCCTTTGCCTATTGTACTTTATTATTTAATATTTTCACCATTAAAACTCGATTAAATACACTAGCCTATTGCAAGAATTGGCTCTGTTACTCCTATAATAGGTCGAAAGAAATCATCGGTTAAAATCAATCATATGATTCAAACACCTATAAGCCCTAAATCAAACTTTAATACTAAAAAGAGATATCACATCTTTAATTTTTTTTCACACTATGACAATATCTTTTCATAATAACATCAATAGTCAAATAAATAAATATCATTTTATTAATATGTATAAATTATATAAATATTTATTATAATTTATTTATTTATCAAAATATAAGTCAAAATTAACCATAGACTTTATTGAGAAATACAATGATGTCAACTTAAGAATAAAATTCAACTAGCTCTAGACAACAGTAAAGGGAAGTCTACTCTCCATTGGAATCTAGTCTAGTGCTACCGAAAGTAAAGGAAAATCTACTCTCCATTGGAATCTAGTCTAGTGCTACCGAAAGGTCTTTCTAAAAATAAATAAATAATTTTTTTAAATAATACTGAGCATGATCCCTATGGATCAATTGTAAAATAAATATATATATATCCAAAAGTTAATTATTTCACTAGTGTATATCAAGTATTCAAAGAAGCACTCCCATAACAATGGATAGATATACTTTATTCTACGATAGCTAAAGTGAGGATACGTTTCTTCCAACAACAGATGTAGACAAACTCATATTGTACTTTCAACAACAGATGAAGTGGTTTTCCTCACTCGCTAAAGTGAAGACACGTTTCTTCCAACGACGGATGGAGGAATTATCTAGTCATCACATATAATGGCCCGCTAATTCCCAAAAAGAATCGAGCTATTTACTCTAGGTGGAGAAACAAAATAATCTCATATTGTAATATCTATATTGGGATAAAATGATATAATGAAACATCTCAATTTTTTTTTTGAATATCATTATTCTCAAATAATATCAATTAGTCATTAATTGATATAAACATAGCTCAATTAATCTAATTGAACTCAATTTACTAGAACCTAATTGAATCAAATTTTAATCATTATTTAATTGGTTTCGAACCACCGATCAATATAATTTGGATTAGATTGAGTTCAATTTAGGTAAATATACTTGAATAAGTCAAACAATAATCTTGAATCAATTTAAACTAATCAAATCTAATTTGGTTCAATCAATGTTTGGACCTAAATAAAATAAAGTATGGCTAACGGGTTAGGTTGCATAACACTATACTAGGTTGGGCCAGTTAATATATTGGTTATATGCACTGCACATGAATGTTCATGCAACATGCTAGGCTGGGCCAACCCATAGCCCATAGATTGGTCATGTGCACTTCACATGATTGCTTATGTGGGATGGGCCGAGCTAGCTTACAGGTTGAGTTTAGCTTGTTGATTGATTTTAGTTCAAATCATGACCAAATTCCTCAATTCCAAATTATAACATCATTGTATTATAATCAAAACATCTAATCATTAATATTGAGTACGATATGGGTTTGCCTTCATCTACTATTGGGAGAATATAAATCCTTTCCAAGGATTAAAACTTCTCCGTCTGTTGTTGAATGTTCTATCGGGTATTTGATATACGCTAGTGGGATGATTAACTTTTGAATATATATTTATCTTATGGTTGACATATATGGGTTCCTACTCATATGTCTTATGATTAGCGATTGCGTTGCCATCCATTTCCTATAACTTTTTGTTATTTGTGAAATCTTCGAGTTTGTCTCCAATTGTCAGTAAACAATTATCTTTCATTAGAAGTGCCCTCATCTTCATATTCAACATGGAGAAATTACTTTTGTTGAGCTTTTCAATCTAGAACTTTATCGTCATTGTTTTACTTTATATGATTTCCTCCTTGAATCGAATCCCTCAAATTGTCATGAATAGTAACGGTGCAACTTAGATATGATATCACTATAAATCAGATGCAAACAAGCAAATATAAAGCTAAAACAATAAAGTCAAAGATCAAAATCAACTAGAATAATAACATCATTATATTATAATCAAAACATATAATCACTAATATTGAGTGTGATATGGGTTTGTCTATTCGGAGAATATAAATTTTTTCCAAGGGTTAAAACTTCTCCATACGTTGTTGAGTTCCTCCGGTTATTTGATATATGCTAGTAGAATGATTAATTTTGGAGATATATATTTATCTTATGATTGACATATATGGGTTCCTACTCATATATCTTATGATTGGCTATTTCGTTGCCATCCATTTCCCACAACTCTTTGTTCTTTGCGGAATCTTTGGGTCTATCTCCAATTGTTAGTATACAATTATCTTTCATTAGAAGTGCCCTCATCTTTGAGAAATTACTTTTGTTGAGCTTTTCAATCTAGAACTTTATCATCATTGTTTTACTTTATATGCTTTCCTCCTTGAATCGAGTCCCTCGAATTATCATGAATAGTAACGTTGCAACTTAGATATAATATTACTATAAATCGGATGCAAACAAGCAATATAAAGCTAAAACAATAAAGTCAACGATCAAAATCAACTAGAATAATAACATCATTGTATTATAATCAAAACATCTAATCAATAATATTGAGTGTGATATGGGTTTGTCTTTATCAGCTATTCGAAGAATATAAGTTCTTTCCAAGGGTTAAACTTCTCTATTCGTTGTTGAGTGTGCCTTCGAGTATTTGATATACGCTAGTGGGATGATTAACTTTTGAATTTATATTTATCTTATGATTGACATATATGAGTTCCTACTCATATATCTTATGATTGGCATTTTCGTTGCCATCCATTTCCTACAACTTTTTGTTATTTGTGAAATCTTTGGGTCCGTCTCCAATTGTCGACAAACAATTATCTTTCATTAGAAGTGCCCTCATCTTCATATTCAACATGGAGAAATTACTATTGTTGAGCTTTTCAATCTAGAACTTTATCGTCATTGTTTTACTTTATATGATTTCCTCCTTGAATCGAATCCCTCAAATTGTCATGAATAGTAACGGTGCAACTTAGATATGATATCACTATAAATCGGATGCAAACAAGCAAATATAAAGCTAAAACAATAAAGTCGAAGATCAAAATCAACTGGAATAATAATATCATTTTATTATAATCAAAACATCTAATCAATAATATTAAGTGTGATATGGGTTTGTCTTCATCAGCTTTTCGGAGAATATAAATTCTTTCCAAGGGTTAAACTTCTCTATTCGTTGTTGAGTGTTCCTTCGAGTATTTGATATACGCTAGTGGGATGATTAACTTTTGAATATATATTTATCTTATGATTGACATATATGGGTTCCTACTCATATATCTTATGATTGGCGATTTCGTTACCATCCATTTCCTACAACTTTTTGTTATTTGCAAAATCTTTAGGTCTATCTCTAATTGTCGATATACAATTATCTTTCATTAGAAGTGCTCTCATCTTTGTATTCAATATGGAGAAATTTCTTTTGTTCAGCTTTTCAATCTAGAACTTTTTCGTTATTGTTTTACTTTAAATGCTTTTCTCCCTAAATCGAATCCCTCAAATTGTCATGAATAGTAATATTACAACTTAGATCTGATAGCAATATAAATCGGATGCAAACAAGCAATATAAAGCTTAAACAATAAAGTGGAAGATCAAAATCAATTATAATAATAACGTCATTATATTATAATCAAAACATCTAATCACTAATATTGAGTGTGATATGGGTTTGTTTTCATCTGCTAATGGAAGAATATACATTCTTTCCAAGAGCTAAAATATCTCCATCCATCATTGTTGAGTATTCCTTCGGGTAGTTAATATACGCTAGTGGGATAATTAACTTTTGGATATATATTTATCTTACGATTGAATTATATGGGTTCCAACTCAGCATCATGAATTTTTTTTTTGTTTTGTTTTTGATTTTCAAAATTGGCTCCTATTAAGACTAGACTAAATTGAGTAGATCACATCAGCTATGATAGATAATCATGAAAGCCAACTACATCATATACTAGCATGGCTTCTATCTTATGTAAGACATGAACTAACTCCTCGAACCCTAGCTTGTTTTACATGAGAGTTTTTAGTTTTTGAGATACTATCGTAAAACTATTAAAATTAAAGATAGTAATGGGTCTAGTTTGTTCAAAATCTCTACAACCGACTTGAGTATTGTTGTGTTTTTTTTTTAGGTTTGAAATAGTTTTAGATAGAAAAAGGAATACAAGATCAGATTCATATTTAGAATTGAAGACATTATTAATTTGTTGGGTTTTAATTCATACATGATAAACTAATTAATTAATCGAGTTAAAATTAATAGGTAAATAACTTTACTCTAAAATCTTTTATTTGATTGCACGTAAATAAAAAGAATCCTTTTCTTAGAATATTTCTAGTTTGATTTTCCAATGACAATAAAATTCAAAAAATGATTTTTTCAAAATAGTAATTATTCTTGATTCTTGATTTAAATGAAGCTCCATGTGATTACTTCTTGATCAAATTAATTTTTTTCTCATCCTAATATGCAAAATAAATACGTACGGCAATACTTTTCTTTCGGAATGCATTTTATTCTCTAAGAAAAAAAGAAAAAAGAATGCATTTTATTCATAAGAGGAGCTTCACATCAAAGCTATGGCATGCAAGTCACCCCAGCATATTGGTGAAGGCTAAAGCAATAGTGCTGATCTGCGTCAAGTCGGAGTCCTCCTTGTTCAAGGGTGAGGGGACCTTCAGCTCCTCGAAACCCTGCTCGCAGGTGCTGGGCGCGTCCACAGCCGCGCTGAGATGAGTCTTGGCGTCGCCCAGGCGACCCTCCTTGATCGCCAGGATGGACGTTTTGAGGTCGGAGAGCAGGTCCTCGTAGATGCTCTCGCAAGACTCCAAGCACTTCTTCGTCTTCGTATCACTCGTGTTGGCTAGCAAACCCTTGACCTTATCGCTGGCGCTGGTGGCTTTGTCCTTCGTCAAGCTAGCCGCGATCACCGCCAGCCACTTCTGGTCAGCCACCTGGCTCCCCGGGTACGGGCGGAGCTCCGCCACGCAGAAGTCGTAGTTGATTTTGCGGCTTCTATTCGCCGCGTCCCTGCACGCCTTCTCCACCGATGCCTCCACGCCGGGGAGGAGG
The DNA here is from genome assembly GCF_036884655.1 of Musa acuminata AAA Group. Classification (NCBI taxonomy): domain Eukaryota; kingdom Viridiplantae; phylum Streptophyta; class Magnoliopsida; order Zingiberales; family Musaceae; genus Musa; species Musa acuminata. The sequence goes on along the minus strand of NC_088329.1, from coordinate 11,401,496 downwards.
TGGTGGTGGAGGAGGAGGACTGCCACCGCTAGGAGGATAAAGATGGAGGACGGCCTCATCGATCTGCTGCTATTGATAGCTTGGTTAAGTTATGCGTGCTTCGTAAGGAGACGAAGTTGATATCAATATATATATATACTTATTGAGGCGGGTAATATTACTGAATTCTAGAGCTATTATTAGGCAAGAAATAAAGAATTCAACTATGAATTTTTTTTTTATAGAAAGAAACAATTCTAAAGATTTCGGCTCGATAATTCTTAGGCTAATTATAGATTACCTCATGTAATTAGTTATCTTTAGCACACCGATCCTTATATTTTAAAAAGTTAAATTGACATACTTATAATTATGAAGGTGAAATATTTAATCCGTTGCTCCAATAAAATCTCTCTCTTGATTTTTAACTCTATAAAATTATCTTTTCAACCCTATATAGAGATTTAATGTTTTACTTTCGTAAGCATAAGGATACTAATATAACTTTTGAAAATGTAGAGATCGAAATGTTAAAAGTAGCTAATTACAAGGATAATATGTAATTAGCCTATTATTCCATTAGATGTAAGAGAAATATAGGATGGATTTAGTATGGATTATTCTTTATTAGTGTTCATAAGGATTTAGTATCTAAATATAGAAAGAATGATAAAAGACATAAGAGTAATTTTTCATAAGGGGATTTATGTCTCAAGTTACTTGGATGACATTTATAATTTGATTTTATATGGCGAATAGTTATTTTTAATTTTTTGATTTATATTTGACGTTGATATTTGGATTTTACTATTGATGTTTAAGTTAGATTAAATTATTTTACTACATGGGTCAATGAGACGGAGGTGAGCGGAAGGCTAAATGCATGGCTGGAAAAGCAAGTGAACGCTGGCAATTACATGCATGCATGCATGCAGATTCTCTTACGTCGGAGGCCTATATACATCGAATGAGATGCGGATAAAGCATCAGGTTAATTGCATTTTTGGGAAAACGAGGGTACCGATAAGCACATCCAAGCATATCAATGGGGATATTACTGGGTCCTTGCAAGTCATGAGATGCAGTAGCATTGGGTTCTCATCATCAGAAATTTTTGGCAGGTAGATCTTGTCGCGCACCCGTTCCATATTTTCGTAATAAAACTACTCATTTATCAGGATATGCGAGCAATGACTCGACACCAAATCGATAGCAGAAAAATAAAATGACTAATGAATGCATATCAATTTGCTCTAACGCTACTGTAAAACACGATTAATCGGATGAATGAAAAATCATCACGTATCCAAAATATAAATGATTATAAAGGAACAAAACAAGAACAATGCAAAAAGAATCAACTAGCTTTACTTTTTAGAATAATGCTTACTAACATTTTGTCCTAGGATATTCTCTAAGACAGGACTAAAGAAAATCAGATATAAAAAATGAAAATTTGCATGCGAGAATAAGTAGTAGTTTAAGGATAATTATGAGCTTTTTAATAGGTGGAAAACTTTATCTACGTGGAAATGTTTAAGAAACCAAGAATTCCAAATTCCCTACATCATATTCTACAAGAAAAATATATGCTATGACGAATGAATTTACTAAATATATGTGCACCACAAAGAAATTTAAACAGAATAGTAATCCAAAGAAAATGACAAGGTGATCAGTCTCTTTCTTTTCTTTACGTGATAGTAAGCTCAGAAGAATTCCTTTAAACTCTGAAATCATTGTTTGTCATGCATCTAATTCGAAAACTCAATTAATATGTTCAAGCTCCTACAAACTAGATGGTGTTCTATAAGTCAATCATATGAGTGATAATGTTTGTGACTGACAATCACTTTGCTTATTATTACTAGTATTTTATCATATATTATTTGTATGTATATTATGATGTCATTGGATCTATGCAATGAGAATCGGATCGTGATGAGATCACGATAATGAGACCGATTCACCTTTATACATAGACCATAAATTGTCCTGATCATAGATTGCTTGAGAAGTGCTAGTCATAGGTGCCCAACAAGCTAATTATGTGAGTGATGACACGTGTGACTTGACACGGAATATTTTTGCTTATTATATTTTGGCATTTATCACTTTATATTAACTATTACATATATGTATATATATATTATGATGTCCTTAGATCTGTGCAATGAGAATCAGATTGTGATGAGATCACGATAATGAGATCGATTCATCTTTAAACATAGATCATAAAAAATCCCGATCATAGGTTACTCGAGAGGGACATCGTGATAACCAGACAAACTAGTGTGCTATATACCCGTCCATATGATGGATGCAGTTAGTCTCATAGCTGTTCGTGTGGGGACACTAGGGGTACAATACAAGTGCTAATTGGAGAATGAGTTCACTGATTGATCCGCTTACGAAATGCTGGATGGTTGATGATACCTTATTATCAGATAGTGATTCCGTAGTCCTAGTGGTGTATCTGGTCCTTAGACTTGAGACACCAAGGATGTCCTGTATGAGTGCTCCACTCTTTGATACCAGATTTATAGGTTTGGATGTCCCAGATCTAGTACAACTGGTCATTAGGAATGACAGTCGACCTTACGAGGCCTATTAAGTGTCAATAGAGGATCATCCACTATCGGCATCATGAGAGGAATATTCTATATGTTCTTGCTCAAAGAAATCACTGGCCAAGGTCATTCGGATTGAGAGAGAAAGAGTTCTCCGGGAGAATCCGATCAAAGCGAGACTCGAGAAGAAACCGTATGGGTCTGAGAGAACCATGCCCGATATATGGTCTTTGGGATATTAGATGGATGAGAGACTATAGGTATACGGTAACTGAGGCCAAACAGGTCCAATGGATTAGATTCCCCTATATCGTTTGGGGACTATAGCGTAGTGGCCTAGTACGTCCGTAGTCGATGAGTTGAGTGAATTATTATAGAGATAATAATTTACTAAGTTAGAAGGAGTTCTGACAGGTATGACTCATAGCCAGCTCGATATTGGGCCTAGAAGGTCATACACATATGGTAGGTATTGCGATAAGTAGAGGTTCGGATATAAGATATCCGCCGGAGCCCCTATCTTATTGGATATCCAATAAGCCCCTGAATTATTGGATCCCATGGACGAGATCTAATAAGAGCCTATGAGAGATTATTGGATAGAGATCCACTAATCTAAAATGCTTGGGTAATTAGATGTATATCTAATACCCACTAGGGGAGGATCCATTAGGGTTTGATAGGGGACCTCTATAAATAGGAGGGATTTAGTGGTTTATAGTCTAAAGCCTTTGCTTGCCTCTCCTATTCTCCTCCCCCTCTCCACCTCAGAGCAGGCCTGGAGTTTTGAGGAGCATCGTCGCAGTCCTGCTATGTGGATCACCGCTAGAGAGGAGGACGCTTGACCTTCTTCACCCTTTCTTAGAGATCTGCAAGGAAATAGGGATATACGATCTCCCTAGGTAACACAATCTATTCTATACGCAGTTTGTTTCACAGATTTTTGTGCACCAATCTTCGTACAATGACGAACATCTTTTTGGGAAATTAGGAATTTTGTTTTTCTTGTTCTTCTATTACGCATATGATGTCGCCCCCAAGATTTCCAACAATGGTATCAGAGCTAAGTTGTTTGTGTGAAAGATTGGTTTTGAACTGCGTGTATTATGTTTAAAAAGTATTTTGATATGCAATAGACGAGGAAGGGCAGCAACTGTTGCTGCCCTTGCTGCGCTCGAAGATGGCTGCCTGCCTTTTGCCATCTTCATGCAAGCAGGCCGCCTGCAGTGGTGGCAAGCAAGGGCGGCACCTACGGGTGTTGGACCCGTAGGTAGAGGTGCCGTGGGGCAATGGCGCCTATGGTCGCTACTCCCACGGGGTGACGTACCGTAGGGCAGCGACGCTTGTAGCCGCTGCTCTCGCGAGCAAAAACCCTACAGGGGCGGCCGCCAAGCGAGGCAGCACCACCTGTGGGCACTGCCTCGTGGGCAGAACTGCCCCCGGAGTGGGCAGCGCTACCCACGGGGGCGCCCACCTGCAGGGGCGACGCCCTAGCCCCGTTGCACATGCCGCCGTCGGTAGGGTGGCGATGACAGCAACAGTAGGGAAGAGGGAGAGGGTTTTAGGGTTTTGGGCAAGACGATAGTTTTACCCTTCGGAATTTGAGAAATTCCATTTTCTGTCTCTTGTTCAAATTATAAAAATATCCCTAGGAATTTAGAAATTCCCTACATGTCCCTGATTTCAGAAAATATCAATTAATTAAAAGGTTTAGTTGATTATTATTTTTTATTATTATCTAGTAGTCCTACATGATAATGATTTATACATGTGATGTTTGATGTGTGGATGGATGATCATGGACCGTATGATGTGTGTACTTGTGATTATTATTATTAGGGTCTGCAAGCCTCCATTATATTTCTCGTTTATTGTTGGGCCTGCATACCTATGATTAAGTTATAATCACATGAGGAGGCGCAGCGGGAGCATGAATGTGATAACGGGACCCACGAGACAGACAATCGCGATGCATAAAGATGCATCGAGATGTCGACGGAATCGACGAGGATAAGATGGACAATTATAGGGCATGGAGATGCACCGTTGCACACATAGATCTTGATGTGAGTGATTAGGCCTACTAGCTCGGGCATGATCACATTAGGTTATGGTCTATGATCATCTGGTATGATTACTTATACACATACGAGATATCTAAATATATTTGCATGCAATATAGATATATATTAAATATATATATGTGTGGCATGTCATATTAGGAGACCAAATCATAGAAACATCTCTCTTTATAATATTAAGTTGGTAAACGTAAGGTAATTAGATTGACCCACGTGGCCTTCCATCGTTATAGGTAGGAACCGATTCTCGGTATAAGTTGAGTTGGTCGAGTCCCTCGAGGCTCACCTATATCACGATTTGCTATCTTGCTTACGACATAGAGATGTCACCGGTGACCTGAGGACATGATATGCTTGGTCGAGTCCCTCGAGGGTATATCATTAAATCAAATTCATCTTGTAACGAAGGTTTTGACTTAACCAAACATCATAGTTGGTTGAGTCCCTCGAGACCATGGTGATTCGGAGGCCAAATAGGACGAGAATCATAAGGAGTTGTGATCGGCAAGAGTTGCCTACCTTTTGGGTTTAGTGTGATTGGTCGAGTCCCTCGAGGTTACACTAAGATGCTGATTAGATCCTGATCTCCACTAGAAATCTGTTGGAGACTTCCGTTTCACATGCTGAGGGTGTTGTGTGACTCGCTAGTAAAATAGTGGAAGCATATTAAGATAGAAGCCAATATCTTGATTGTTTATTTCTTACAAAATCTGCATGTTATTTATTTTTAGTGTATCTTTATTTTTAGAAAATGTCACATTCAAATCCCTTACGTGGTATATTTGATGTCAACCACCTCACTGGTCCAAACTATACGGATTGGCTCCACAACTTGAGAATTGTTCTCATGGCAGAGAAAATCACGTATGTCCTTGATACAGTGATGCCTATGCCCGAGGAAGGGGTAAGCGAGGATGACATCGCTCACTACATGAAGTATATTGATGACTCCACTCTTGCTCAGTGCTACATGTTGGGCTCTATGACTCCTGAGTTACAGAGACAATATGAAAAGATGGATACCAGATCCATTCTCCTACATGTCCACAAATTGTTTGAGGAACAGGGAAGGGCTTAGCGATATGAGATATCCAAGAGCCTCTTCCGTGCTAGGATGACTGAGAGGATATTGGTTCAGAATCATGTCTTAAATATGATTGAGTGGATATAGAAACTCACAGGACTAGAAATGGTCCTAGAGGATAACTTATATGTGGACATTGTGCTTCAGTCCCTACTAGATTCTTTTTTATAGTTCATAATAAATTTTAATATGAATAAGCTTGAGGTGACTCTCCCAGAGCTCCTCAATATGTTGAGGGAGGCAAAGAGTACTATTAAGAAAGAGAAGCCAGTTCTCTACATTGGTGAGACTAGAAAGAAAATGAAAGCAGAAGAGTCCCTTAAGAAGGGCAAGGGTAAGGGCAGACTAGGTAAAGCAAAGGTTGCTAAGAAAGACCCAGCAAAGGACAAAGGCCGATGCTTCTACTGTGGTAAAGATGGGCACTGGAAGAGGAACTACAAAGAGTACCTTGTAGAGAGGGCGACACAAAAGCTTGGGGAAGCTTCAGGTACATTCATGATCAGTCTCTATTTGTTAAACATTTATGATAACACATGGGTATTAGATACTGGTAGTGCTTATCATATATGTAATTCGTTGCAGGTTCTGGCAAGGCCTAAGTGACTAGAGAGAGGCGAGATGGACCTCAAGATGGGTAATGAAGCAAAAGTTGCTATATTAGCCATTGGCGAGGTCGCCCTACATCTGCCTAGTGGAGCTTTTATTACATTAGATGCATGTTATTTTGTTCCTTCTATTATCAAAAACATTATCTCCATTTTATGTTTGACAGTTAGTGGATATAAAATAATTTTTGAGAACAGTGGTTTTTTGATATTATTAGTGTTAGGACCGGAGCGGCACTAAGAGGGGGAGTGAATTAGTGCAACGGTAAAGTATGATAAACTTTCGACGATTTAAACAATTACGAAAACTTCGTACGATTAAAGCAACGTTTTGTTTGAAACCGTTTCGATTGCATTTTAACTTGAAGGCATATGTAAGAAGGAGACAAAGAAGTAGAGCATCAAAATGAAGATGATTTGCAGTAATATAAATGACAATAAGATAAATGCAAACCAGAGAAGACGATAGTTTATAGTGGTTCGGTCAATCGTGACCTACATCCACTCCTCCGATTCCTCTTCCGTCGAGGCCACCGGCATCCACTAATGATCTTCATTTACTAGGTGAAGATCAACCTCCTTCTTACACCCCTCTTACAACCTTTTACAAGTGGTTCACCCTTTTATAAAGATTTCAATGAAAAGAAAGGAGGTGAACACTCAAGCTATTGAAAACAAGACTTTTCCTAAAGCTTTTCTCAACTTCTAGCTTCTCAAAAGGTTGTCTTCTCAGCTGAGATTTAAGGGGTATTTATAGGCCTCAAGAGGATTCAAATTTGGGCTCCAAAATTTGAATTCTCTTTGGTTTCCGAGGCCGGCGGTGCCACCGCCTGTCAGTGTCTGACACTGACAGTGGACTGGCAGTGCCACCGCCCAGCCAAGCGGTGCCACCGCCAAGCTCTCGGGTGCTGGGCGGTGCCACCGTCCAGTCTAGGTGGTGCCACCGCCTAGGCCAATTCAGCTCACTGGTTGGGCTCCAAACTTGGCCCAAACCAGTCCGAACTTGGGCCCAATTGGCCCCTACTTGGGTTATAGGATTAACACCTAATCCTAACCCTAATTAACATGCTAACTATGAATTTAAAAACATTTTCTAAGCTATTACAAAGTTCATAAGTCAAGACTTCTTCCGGCGAGCTTCCGACGAACTTTCGACGGTCTTCCGATAAACTCTCGGAAACCATTCTGCGGACTCCCGGCAAGCTCCTAGACTTCACGATTTGATCTTGGCGAGTTCCAATGAGTTTCTTCGGCAAGCTCCGATCTTTCTCGGCGAGCTCCACGAACTTCCAACGAACCTTCCGGTTAGCTTCCGAAAAACCCTTCGGCAAGCTCCCTTCTTATTCTTGGCTAGTTCCGGCAGCATTCCCGACGAACCTTCAGACTTCCGTCGAACTCTCGAACTCGCAACAAATCCTTCGCGCTTGACTCCGACACTTTGTTTCGCTTTATGTCTTCATCGTTATAATAGTTAATCCTGCACACACAAGCAAAAACTCTACTCCGATCTAGACAATTATTACAACGCGAATTGACATTCTGTTGCCCGGAACGTCATTGGTTGGCGCTTCATCCGATTCTTCAGCACATCGTCCTATCTTGCGGCTTGTTGCCCAATCGGTGGTTGACCTCCGCAACCCTGATATCCTTTGTGCAATTCCGCTCTCCTTGGCTCGATGCTCGACGTCCGAAGCCTTCTGCCGTCCAATACCCTGACGTGATCTCCTCCGGCGCAACGTCAATTCTTCCTGCGTTAACTTGTCTAATCCTGATCGAGTAGACCTGCATCACTCAAAATGCAGTTTAAATTATAAACACATGTCAAGTGGTTTCATCATCAAAATACGAGATTCAACAATCTCCCCCTTTTTGATGATGACAACCACTTGATGACGGAGTTAACCTTAACTCCCGGAGTTTAAACAAACTCCCCCTATCAATATGGCTTATTGATAGAAACTCTTGGATTCAAGAATCCAAGCAACATATCATCATAAACTTATGCATAACATTTCATGTCATCATACTATTGAATCTCAGATTTTGATGATGAAGTCAATTGTCATTTGTTATCTAATCTATATGTTGAGATAAGTATGCAGGATTAACTACGATGAAAGTAAGACATGTAGCAGGAGTTGTGCCGGAGTCAAGACAATGATCACGTTGGGAGTTCGAGAGTTCAACGGAAGTTCGGACAGTCGTCGGAGGTTCTACGAGAACAAATCCGAGAAGTCCATAAGCTTGCCAAAGAAGCTCATCGGAACTCGCCAAGTGAATCATAGCAAGTCCAGGAGTTTGCCGGAAGTCCGCAGGAGCATCACCGAGGGTTCATCGGATGATCGACGGAAGTTTGCCGGAAGCTCGCCGGAAGAAGCGATTGACGCACCGGAGCAAGTTGCAGTAAATGTCTTAGGAAAAATCGTAGTTAGCACATTGATTAAGTTGGAAATGGGAGGTGATCCCAATAACTTAATCTTGGGGCAATTGGGCCCCTGAAAAACCCAAATTGGGCCGAATGGATCGACCCATTCGGACCCTGATTTCTGCCAAGCGGTTGAACCGCCCAAGGCAGGAGGTTGCACCGCCTAGGCTCAGTCTCCGAGCGAGACTGGGAGGTGCAACCGCCCCAGCCAAGCGGTGGCACCGCCTGGGGCTCAGTCTCTGAGCGAGACTGGGCGGTGCAACCTCCCCTGACAGGAGGTAGCACCGCTTGAGCTCAGTCTTTGAGCTCTGCCAGGCGGTGCAACCGCCTCAGTCAGGAGGTGCAACCGCTTAAGCTCGGTCTTCGAGCTCTGTCAGGAGGTGCAACCGCCCATGACAGGAGGTAGCACCGCCCAGAGGCTCAGTCTTCGAGCTCTGCCAGGCGGTGCAACCGCTTCAGTCAGGAGGTGCAACCGCCTGATCCCGGAATTCCGGGAATTGACAGTTTTGAGCTCCAAATTTGAACTGGGTAGGGGCCTATAAATACCCCACCCATTCAGCACTGATAGGAAAACAATTTTACACCGAAATCTTGATCCTTTCTGTGATTCTTAGAGCTCAAAATTGTTGTAAAGGCCAAAAGTTCTTCTCCCTCTGTTCTTCCAAGTTCTGAGTTGTAAAGAGAGGAGAGAAAATTTCTGTAAGGGTTGTCTCCTAAGCCCGTCAAAAGGAGTGAAACTGTAAAAGGGTGGTTGACCTTCGCCTATTGAAGGAAGGCCTCTAGTTGACGTCGGTGACCTCGTCGGTGGAGGAAGCCAAAAGTGGAGTAGGTCAAGATTGACCGAACCACTCTAAATCTCGGTTTGCATTTACTTTGAGCATATTATCTTTACTGCAAACCTCCTCTGAAGCTTACTGCTTTCTGCGCATATACGATCGGGTTTCAAGCCTTTCAATTTTCGAATCAGCGTTTAGACGTAAATCTATTTTTTCGTACGATCATCATATTTCAGATTGCATTTACGTTTTGAGCTCTACCATAACTGCAAACTGCCTTTATACTCTTGCTTAAACTGCATCTTGCCTAATCAAGTGATTTACGAATCAGCATTTAGACGTAAATCAGTTTCTTCGTACGAACGTCGTATTTCTGTTTGCGCCTATATTCTGGTTTTCATCATAGCTGCAAACCGCCTTCAAAGATTGACTTTAACATCATCTTTCTTAGAATCGGCTTTCACACAGAAATCGTTTTTATCGTTCGAACGCAGTTTCGTTTTAATCGCAGAAAGTTTTCCACTGCACTAATTCACCCCCCCCTCTTAGTGCTCTTGATCCTAACAATTGGTATCAGAGCAGGATTAACTCTCTAACGGATTAAAACCCAAGAGAGATGGCATACGCCGGAAACCAAGAGGGCCATTCTATTACACGTCCACCCATGTTCAGTGGGACGGACTACACCTATTGGAAGACCCGAATGAGGATATTTCTTATTTCTATGGATTTTGAACTTTGGAATCTTGTCGAAAACGGATTTTCGAAGTCTTCTCTTCCAATGATCGATTGGAATGAATTGGAGAAGAAGGCTTTCACTCTTAATGCAATGGCTATGAATGCCTTATTTTGTGCACTTGATAAAAACGAGTTTAACCGTGTTTCAATGTGTGAAACCGCATTTGATATTTGGCACACACTCGAAGTGACTCACGAAGGCACAAGTAGAGTGAAAGAGTCAAAAATCAATCTTCTGTTACATTCTTTCGAACTTTTCCGGATGAAACCGAGTGAAACCATTGGTGACATGTTTACCCATTTCACGGATGTCGTCAACGGTCTAAAAGGACTCGGAAAAAGTTTTTCGGATTTTGAGCTCATAAATAAGATTCTAAGATCCCTTCCTAAGAGTTGGGATCCTAAAGTCACTGCTATTGAAGAGGCAAAAGATCTACGCAACTTCCCTCTTGAAGAACTAATCGGGTCATTAATGACCTACGAGATGATTTGTAAAGCTCATGAAGAGCAAGAAGACATCCTTCCAAAGAACAGGAAGGATATGACACTTAAAACTTCAGAAGGCCACTTGAGAGAAAACTCAAATGATGAGGACTGTGATGATGACTTGGCACTTCTAACAAGAAAATTTAAAAAATTCTTTAAAAGAAACAAGTTTAAGAATGACGCAAAAAATAAACTTGAACCCAAGAAGGACCAAGTTATTTGCTATGAATGCAAAAAGCCGGGACACTACAAGAATGATTGTCCCCAAGTCAAAAAGAGAACATCAAAGAAGAAGGCGCTCAAAGCAACGTGGGATGACTCGAGCGCGTCCGAAGAAGAGGAGTCCAACACCGAGCAAGTTGCTCATTACGCCTTAATAGCCATCGGAGATGAGGTAACAAATTTAATAGATGTAGATTTATCATTTGATGAATTATTAAATGCCTTCCATGACTTATTTGATGAATGCAAGATTATTAATAGAAAATACAAATTACTAAAAAAAGAGCATGATAGTCTTACTTGTAATTTTGATAAGCTAAAAACTGAATATCATGATAGTTTAAGTTCATGCATCAAATGCCATGATCTAGAAACTCTCCAAAAGGAAAACTTGCTACTTAAGGATACCTTGAAGAAATTCGAGGTTGGTAGCAAGTCATTGAACATGATCCTTGCAAACAAGGGTCACGTTCCCAAAAGAAGTGGAATTGGATTTATGAGAAGTCCTCACCAAAATCCAACCACCTTCATGAAAGGCCCCATCTTACATGTTCAACACCAAAACAAATGCAACTTTTGTTGCAAATTTGGACACAAGACGCATTATTGTCCATTCAAGAAAATTAGTCCAAATAAACTGATTTGGGTTCTTAAAGGAACCATGATAAATTTTATGCAACATGATAGACAATGTAAATCTATTTGTGAGGCACCCAAAAGCAAATGGGTACCTAAAAAATCATCCTTTCCTGTAAAAACATAAAAAAAAAATTAATAAGTTGGAGCAAGAAATAATATTTTGCTCCTTGGATTCTCGATATTCATGACCCAAGATCCAAAAAGGAACTTGCAATGCTCTCTAGCCTAAATAACAGATGGAGATTATAAATTTAAAAAAAAATCACAAATGCGATTTAGATACAATCCTATTTGACTTTTCAGAATTAGAAACGTATGATTCTCAATTCACATATCCTCTGGATTTTCGAACCCATCAACTTCATCTGTTCATAACTTTCAAATCCAACTCTGTATCATGAACTGACTAAGTCTGTCATGAACTTGCAAGGCTTACCAACAAACTGTCACAAACATGTGTATGACATTGAGAGTATGCACATTAAAAGATCTATCTTGATCGTGCAAAAGTTCTTGCCTTAAAATGAAAACTCTTACGTAATTACGTAAGTAAAGTTGATTGCTCTGAATGAAAATTCTTCTCAAGACAAAAACTCTCAAATCAGATTACACTGCGATCAGAACAAGTGCTCACCGCCTGCAGGTGGTGGCACCGCCCCAGCTGGAGGTAGCACCTCCAGTTGTCACGTGTTGCATGCGGTTGCACCGCTCCAGCCAGAGGTGCAACCGCCCGCAACTCTGCCCTTTTTAACCCAAGCTAGGGCCGGCGGTGAAACCGACCCCAACTCACTCCCTTCCCCTCTCTACTCTTCCAAGCCTCCTCCATCCCCATTTCTCCCCTCATAGCATCCCAAATACCCCTCATTTCGGAGCAAAACATCAATAATCCTTCCCTCTCTTGAAGATCTCACTAAGGTATTCTCTAAGAAGCCCTTAAACTCTGTTTTATTATTCATTTACTCTTGCTCATCACTATTCTTCTAAACAACAGTAGTTATGGGATCTAGAAGATCCTCAAGGGACAAAGGAAAGAGGAGATTAGTAGAATATTTTGATCTCACCCTTTTCGATTCAAAATATCATGTTGAAAAATTTTCCTCTTTCGAACTTAAGAGTGTCAATAAGGGAAAATATGTAGATTTAAATGAACTAAGAGACTTAGAGACAATCCAATGGTTTGCAAACTTAGATCTACTTCCTATTTTGCAAATTAACGAACCCATCTATCCAAGACTTGTTAGACTGTTTTACAACAACATACAAATAGATAAAGAAGAAAGAATGTCTACCTATCTTTTAGGACAACACATCTCAATTACAGATAAATTCATTTGCGACATGATAGGCATTCCCATGAAAAGTAGAGGACTTTACTTTAGAGGATCATGGGATGATGAAACTGTTGGAACAACATATGTTGAATCCTTAGGAACAATTTTTGCCAATCCCAACTTAGCATTTGTTCCTAAAAGTTGTGAACATCTACTGCCTCTAAACACTAAGGTACTTCATCATATCCTAACTAGCATCATTCTCCCTAAACAATACCACCATGATGAAGTAAGCCAATTAGAATTAGGAACTATGTATTTGATCATGAAAGGACATGACATCTGTCTTGGTTATCTTATCCAACAAAACATGTTAGAACTATCTAAGAAAGACATGATGCTCCCATATGGTGGTATAATCACTAGAATAATGAATGCCTACGATATTCTAATACCACCGGAAGAAGAAGTAATAAAAGTAGATAGATTTAGCATAATAAATAAAAATCTACTTCACCGATTAAGATGTTTTTATAGAAACGGTAACTGGGTTAGAATGCCAAGAAGAACCGATCCCCCTCAACCTGAACTAGAACCGGAAACACCAATCTTTAGGGGTACCCAATCTCCTCCGATCTGTCCCTTTGAGGAAACACATCCATTTGAACAAACTCATACATCATCTGTCGAAGATATTGGGATTCAGATGGACTGATTCGAACAAAGACAAGAACGGCTTGAACATCGACAAGATCAAATCCTATCTAAGCTGCAGCAAATTCATCGACAATTTGACTCTTTGTTTAGGCACTTTAATTTTTCACCTTATGAATGAGCTTGTATGAACACAATCATCTGTTGTTATTGTAAACTCCTTATGTTACTCACCATGATGAGCTTTGCCTTGATCCTTGATATGGTTACCTGATATATTTTGAGCATATGCAGAGTTGTAAACATCTATCGTTGTTTATCTCGGATTTTACATTGAAACTAAATGTTTTGAAAACCTTGTGCCTTGATTTCCATGATAAATATAGTTTGAAAAAGCGATATACCAATACAGTTGATAAGTCATTACCATTAATACTAAACATCAACTAGCTAACATTTTTACAAAACCTCTAAGTGAAGAACAATTTGATTTCATAAGAAGAGAATTAGGAATGTTGATGTGTCCGAATAGATAAACTAGTTAAAATTATTTTTCAGACTTTATTGAATGATCAAATCACTTGATTGCCATTACATAACATGTGTTTTGTCTTCATGATTGTATTTGAAAATCTGTAGCATAGTCTTGTCCGAATACATGAAAGAATTCATCTCATTTTCGAATTCGCTTAATAGTTGGAATGATAAAAATCAAATTTTCTCATACACTCTTATGAAAAACATTTTTTTTAAATGGATTTGATGAAATGATTCCTGCTTATGAATTCCATCTTGAAATATGAATGATAGTATTTTTACTTGCAAAAAGCTGTTTCAAACACATATCTTGACTCAATGTAAACTCACAAATAGCTGGAATCACAAATGACTTTCCTCCTTCATGCACAAAAGATTATAACACAAAAGGAAGGAAGAAGTATTCAAAGCAATCTACTTATCATGCCTTCCTTTATATGCTTGATAACTTGCTTATATTGTTCTCCTGGTATCACATCTACCATGCTTTTTGTTGATGACAAAGGGGGAGAAATATATGAATTGATGCTATAAACACTGATGCTATGATTATGCCATGCTTGCATCACCAAGAGATATATGAACAGATGCCATGCATTAATTTGCATTATGCCTTGAGTTGATATCTTACCATGTGAAGAAATGCAACACTTGCTAAAATATTTGAAATGTGTACATCATATAATAATATCAAAATCTTACTTCATAGCTTTACATGTTGATATCTTACAATATGATGAATTGCTATAATTACCATCATTCAAAATTGTTATGTAAAATTTGAAAATGAATGTCAAGCTTTGACATCATCTTCAGAGAGATACATCATGATGGGAATCATGATGGGAGTATTGATAAGTTCAAATGATTTAACTTATCAATATGTCGCTTGAATTCTTAGGTCTTGAATTCAAGAATGACTTATCTCAAGTATGGCATATAGACAGGGGGACTTAAGGTTAACTCCATTATTAATTGATTGTCATCATCAAAAAGGGGGAGATTGTTGAATCTCAGATTTTGATGATGAAGTCAATTGTCATTTGTTATCTAATCTATATGTTGAGATAAATGTGCAGGATTAACTACGATGAAAGTAAGACATGCAGCAGGAGTTGCGCCGGAGTCAAGACAATGATCACGTTGGGAGTTCGAGAGTTCAACAGAAGTTCGGACAGTCGTCGGAGGTTCTACGGGAACAAATCCGAGAAGTCCATAAGCTTGCCAAAGAAGCTCGTCGGAACCCGCCAAGCGAATCGTCGCAAGTCCAGGAGTTTGCTGGAAGTCCGCAGGAGCATCACCAAGGGTTCATCGGATGATCGACGAAAGTTCGCCGGAAGCTCGCCGGAAGAAGCGATTGACGCACCGGAGCAAGTTGCAGTAAATGTCTTAGGAAAAATTGTAGTTAGCACATTGATTAAGTTGGAAATGAGAGGTGATCCCATTAACTTAATCTTGGGGCAATTGGGCCCCTGAAAAACCCAAATTGGGCCGAATGGATCGACCCACTCGGACCCTGATTTCTGCCAGGCGGTTGAACCGCCCAAGGCAGGAGGTTGCACCGCCTGGGCTCAGTCTCTGAGCGAGACTGGGAGGTGCAACCGCCCCAGCCAGGCGGTGGCACCGCCTGGGGCTCAGTCTCCGAGCGAGACTGGGCGGTGCAACCTCCCTTGACAGGAGGTAGCACCGCCTGAGCTCAGTCTTCGAGCTCTGCCAGGCGGTGCAACCGCCTCAATCAGGAGGTGCAACTGCCTGAGCTCGGTCTTCGAGCTCTGTCAGGAGGTGCAACCGCCCCTGACAGGAGGTAGCACCGCCCAGAGGCTCAGTCTTCGTGCTCTGCTAGGCAGTGCAACTGCTCCAATCAGGAGGTGCAACCGCCTGATCTCGGAATTCTGGGAATTGACAGTTTTGAGCTCCAAATTTGAACTGGGTTGGGGCCTATAAATACCCCACCCATTCAGCACTGATAGGAAAAAAATTTTACACCGAAATATTGATCTTTTCTGTGATTCTTAGAGCTCAAAATTGTTGTAAAGGCCAAAAGTTCTTCTCCCTCAGTTCTTCCAAGTTCTGAGCTGTAAAGAGAGGAGAGAAAATTTCTGTAAGGGTTGTCTCCTAAGCCCGTCAAAAGGAGTGAAACTGTAAAAGGGTGGTTGGCCTTCGCCTATTGAAGGAAGGCCTCTAGTTGACGTCGGTGACCTCGGCGGTGGAGGAAGCCAAAAGTGGAGTAGGTCAAGATTGACCGAAACACTCTAAATCTCGGTTTGCATTTACTTTGAGCATATTATCTTTACTGCAAACCTCCTTTGAAGCTTACTGCTTTCTGCGCATATACGATCGGGTTTCAAGCCTTTCACTGTTCGAATCAGCGTTTAGACGTAAATATGTTTTTTCGTACGATCATCATATTTCAGATTGCGTTTACGTTTTGAGCTCTACCATAACTGCAAACTGCCTTTATACTCTTGCTTAAACTGCATCTTGCCTAATCAAGTGATTTACGAATCAGCATTTAGACGTAAATCAGTTTCTTCGTACGAACGTCGTATTTCTGTTTGCGCCTATATTCTGGTTTTCATCATAGCTGCAAACTGCCTTCAAAGATTGACTTTAACATCATCTTGCTTAGAATCGACTTTCACACAGAAATCGTTTTTATCGTTCGAACGCAGTTTCGTTTTAATCGCAAAAAGTTTTCCGCTGCACTAATTCACCCCCCCCCCTCTTAGTGCTCTTGATCCTAACACATACTTCTCCCCCTTTGTCATCAACAAAAAGGAGAAGTTCCTACTCTTATGTGTTTAGAGATAAAAAGTTCCATATATTGCATGAAAAACATAGTATCAAATTTTATCATCATGCAATCTAGCAATTAAAGATGTGTAAGTTTAGCATGTTTGCTTTTCTTGAGATAACAACTAATTGCTTCTCTTTAGACTACAAGCTAGCAATTTTCATGATATGCAAGTTGCAAGCTAGCAAATTTTTGCTTCCTTTGCAATATTTGAGCTAGCAATTTTGCTTCCGTAACAAGTTAGCATGTTTTGTATTTTGAGATAGGCAAGATAGCACATTTGCTTCTTTTGAGATAGCAACTCTTTTGAGATAGTGATCTTAGTAAATTTTACATCATGCAAGGTAGCAATTTTTGTGATGTTCAAGATAGTAAGTTCTTTCTTCTCTTTTGAGAAGTGCTATTTTTCACTTCCTTTACAAAGTGCAAGCTAGCAAAGTGTTTGAAAAAGTGAGCAAGTTTTGCCACATACAAGCTAGCAAAAATCTCGAAAGCAAATATAAGATAGCTTTCTTGTTGAAGTGTGTAAGCTATCGATTCTTGCTTCCTATTGTAATGTGCAGGTTGCAAGTCTTGCTTCTTGAGATAGGCAAGATAGTGATGTTCAAGAAGACAACTTTTGCTTCTTGAAATAAGCAAGTTAGCAATCTTTGCTACTTAAGATAGGCAAGCTAGCAATCAAGTTTTTGCATCTTCTTGACTTGTGCAAGCTAGCTATCTCCCCCCTTTGTCATTGTCAAAAAGAAGGGAAGACCCTTTACATCAATTATGACAAAGGTAAGTATAAATCTTATTTGTGCATCATCATATTTTCAAATTATAATATGCACATTTTTAAAAATCTTATATTCATTCATGCACGATATTGAATAAATCGATCAACATTATGAGGATATCATACATGATGCTAAAATTTTTAACTATTTATCAACATTTTGATCATGATACCAAACATTCATCATTTAGAGTATTCATGATACAAAACATTAAATCAATATTTATAATACATCATTTTAGCAACAACTCATAGTATTTTAAATCATGATTTACATCATATGTAAGACATCACATCATAATTAGAAAGCACAAGTATTATATGCATTATTGCAAATCATAAACATTTCAAATCATTATGGTATTAATCTGTCAAATTGCATCATGCCATGCATGATCATAACTTTTTCCCATTTTATCATTGTAAACAAGAAAGAATAAGGGAAGAACAAAATAGTACATAATATTTCAATTATTTCAAGGCATACAAGCCATAAATCCAATGGCATCATGTCATGAAGGATAAGACCTCTTGAATTACAAAAGACATGATTCACTTTATCAAATCACTTCTTTTTATAAATAACAAAAAATGTAGGTGTACAAAGAAGAGATTGTGATTAAAAAAATCTCAAGTAGTAAATCCAAGAAATCAAGATCATAATTTGAATACAATCTCATTTAAATTCAAATCATCAAATTCATCAAAATCTCAACATTACTTTCAAGAGATTCAAAATGGTATACATAGATTTATCATAATAAACATCAAGATCAATAGGATAGAGAAAAATAATTTTTCAAGGAAAAAATATTTTCCTCTTTTTAGTTGTTTCAATTCATATGATTTTATTTCACTTATACCAAATAAAAACATGTATCATGTTTAAAACCGAAAGTGTAAGATTTATTACAATAAAGATTAATAAGGCACTTTCATTATGGTAAAAAAATCAATAATCCATAAATCACAAGATTCATCAAGCATAATTTCGAAATTTATTAAGTATGATCATTATGCATTATTTCAAATCAAACATGATTTCATTTATTTTCAAAATATTTATCACGATAGAGCATATAAGCGAAAGAAACTATTAAACATAAAGCATATTCATTAATGATGGTTTCATTGAGTATAAAGTATTTTCAACCAAAATCATTTGTTATTTGTTGTAGTCATACATTTTTCTTTTTAGGTGAATCTATCTTTTCATGCTTAGTTTGCAAACAAAGGTCGTGCATCATTTTCGAAAGCAACTTTCATCATGGTATAAATCGATAATCCATAAATCGTAAAAGATCATTATGGAAATAATCAATAATCAATAAACTATAAATTACCCAAAACTCATCATCATCATGCATAGCTTCAAAAAATAAATTTATTAGGCATGATATCACATTTCATAAGGCATTTTTAATCAAGATCATTTTGTTTATCATAAATATACAATTTTCATGATTATTTTTAAAATTACTAGAATGATAAGCATGATTTCTAATTTTTTATTTTCATGTAATTAATCCTAAATTAAATTAAAAATAACTCATAAAAAGTATTATGTAATTTCAAAATAATTCAAGAGAGTTGAGTTACTTACCTTGTAGTCGAAGCTCGTCAAAGCCCAATTCACCGTTTCACCTTTGGAAGTTCTTGATTCATCCTTGGGTGCCTTCCTTTTCTTTGGCCTCTTCCTCCGTTCAAGTTCATTGTTTATTTTAGATTTTTGTTTAATAAACTTATTAAGATTTAGTGTTCGAAGTTCAAGTTCATCATTGTCCTCATCACTTAAGTCATCGCTCAAGTGGTATTCATTTGTCCGGAGTTCCAAATCCTTCCTATTCTTTGGAAGGTGGTTCAAGTGTTCATTGTGTTCATCATGTGCATTGCACACCATTTCATATGTCATCAATGAGCCGATAAGTTCTTCAAGTGGAAAAATATTTAAATCTTTTGTTTCTTGTATTGCCGTTACTTTTGATTCCCAAGCTTTAGAAAGTGATCGTAAAACTTTACTAACAAGCTCAAAATTCGAGAAACATTTGCCAAGAGCTTGTAAACCATTGACGACATCCGTAAAACGGGTGTACATGTCAACAATGGTTTCGCTCGGCTTCATTCGAAAAAGCTCGAAATCATGCATTAAAATGTTGATTATCGAATCTTTAACTCTAGAAGTGCCTTCGTGTGTGATTTCAAGTGTGTTCCATATGTCGAAAGATGTTTCGCACAAAGAAACCCGATTGAACTCATTTTTATCCAAAGCGCAAAATAAGGCATTCATAGCCTTTGTGTTTAAAGAAAACATCTTCTTCTCCAAATCATTCCAATGGTTCATTGGAAAAGAAGATATTTCAAATCCATTTTCGACTATGTGCCATAAATTCAAATCCAAAGAAAGTAAGAAAACTCTCATTCGAGTTTTCCAATAAGTGTAGTCCGTCCCATTGAAAAAGGGAGGACAAATGAGAGAGTGACCCTCTTGAAAGCCGTAAAGAGCCATTTCTATTTGGGTGTTAAACCAAAGTAGAAAAACGTGGCTCTGATACCAATTGTTAGGACCGGAGCGGCACTAAGAGGAGGGGGTGAATTAGTGCAAGGGTAAAGTATGATAAACTTTCGATGATTTAAACAATTACAAAAACTTCGTACGATAAAAGCAACGTTTTGTTTGAAACCGTTTCGATTGCGTTTTAACTTGAAGGCATATGTAAGAAGGAGACAAAGAAGTAGAGCATCAAAATGAAGATGGTTTGCAGTAATATAAATGATAATAAGATAAATGCAAACCAGAGAAGACGGTAGTTTATAGTGGTTCGGTCAATCGTGACCTACATCCACTCCTCCGATTCCTCTTCCGTCGAGGCCACCAACATCCACTAATGATCTTCCTTTACTAGGCGAAGATCAACCTCTTTCTTACACCCCTCTTACAACCTCTTACAAGTGGTTCACCCTTTTACAAAGATTTCAATGAAAAGAAAGGAGGTGAACACTCAAGCTATTGAAAACAAGACTTTTCCTAAAGCTTTTCTCAACTTCTAGCTTCTCAAAAGGTTGTCTTCTCAGCTGAGATTTGAGGGGTATTTATAGGCCTCAAGAGGATTCAAATTTGGGCTCCAAAATTTGAATTCTCTTTGGTTTCCGAGGCCGACAGTGCCACCGCCTGTCAGTGTCTGACACTGACAGTGGACTGGCGGTGCCACCGCCCAGCCAAGCGGTGCCACCGCCCAGCTCTCGGGTGCTGGGCGGTGCCACTGCCCAGTCTAGGCGGTGCCACCGCCTAGGCCAATTCAGCTCACTGGTTGGGCTCCAAACTTGGCCCAAACCAGTCCGAACTCGGGCCCAATTGGCCCCTACTTGGGTTATAGGATTAACACCTAATCCTAACCCTAATTAACGTGCTAACTATGAATTTAAAGACATTTTCTAAGCTATTACAAAGTCCATAAGTCAAGACTTCTTCCGGCGAGCTTCCGACGAACTTTCGACAGTCTTCCGATAAACTCTCGGAAACCATTCTGCGGACTCCCGGCAAGCTCCTAGACTTCACGATTTGATCTTGGCGAGTTCCAATGAGCTTCTTCGGCAAGCTCCGATCTTTCTCGGCGAGCTCCGCGAACTTCCAACGAACCTTCCGGTTAGCTTCCGAAAAACCCTTCGGCAAGATCCCTACTTATTCTTGGCTAGTTCCGGCAGCATTCCCGACGAACCTTCGGACTTCCGTCGAACTCTCGAACTCGTAACAAATCCTTCGCGCTTGACTCCGACACTTTGTTTCGCTTTATGTCTTCATCATTATCATAGTTAATCCTGCACACACAAGCAAAAACTCTACTCCGATCTAAACAATTATTACAATGCGAATTGACATTCTATTGCCCGGAACGTCATTGGTTGGCGCTTCATCCGATTATTCAGCACATCGTCCTCTCTTGCGGGTTGTTGCCCAATCGGCGGTTGACCTCCGCAACGCCGATATCTTTGGCGCAATTCCGCTCTCCTTGGCCCGATGCCCAACGTCCGAAGCCTTCTGCCGTCCAATACCCTGACGTGATCTCCTCCGGCGTAACGTCAATTCTTCCTGTGTTAACTTGTCTAATCCTGATCGAGTAGACCTGCATCACTCAAAATACAGTTTAAATTATAAACACATGTCACATGGTTTCATCATAAAAATACAAGATTCAACAATTAGATGATGAGATCATCAAGAAAGGAATATTGTATAATAGTTTATTTATGCTAAACACTACTCTACTTATCATGAATGTAAGTATATCTAAAAGGAAACGAGATGAGGTGAATAGTGCATACTTGTGGCATTGTAGGCTAGGTCACATCCATGAGGGAAGGATTCAAAAGTTGCTAAATGATTGATATTTAGATCCATTTGACTATGAGTCATATGCAACTTGCAAGCCTTGCCTTCGTGAAAAACTAACCAACTCTCCATTTAGTGGAACTAGAGCGAGAGCCAGTGAGCTGTTGGAACTCCTACATAGTGATGTATGTGGACCCATGTCAACTCATGCCATTGGTGGTTACTCCTACTTCATTACCTTTACTAATGATATCTCAAAGTATGGATATGTGTACTTAATGAAGTATAAGTCCGAGGCCTTTGAGAAATTCAGAGTATAAGAATGAAGTAGGGAACCAGACTGGAAAGAGTATTAAGACTCTTCGATCAGATCGAGGAGGTGAGTACTTAAGTATAGAGTTTACTTAGTTCCTCAAGGACCATGGGATATTATCCCAATGAACACCTCCTTATACACCTCAGCTTAATGGTGTCTTTGAAAGGAGAAATTGTACACTATTAGACGTGGTACGGTCCATGATGAGTTTCGCTGACCTACCCATCTGATTTTGAGGATATGCCCTAGAGATAGCAGCTGACCTTCTAAACAGAGTTCCAACTAAGTCGGTAGTGTCTACACTATATGATATATGGAAAGGGAAGAAGCCCAATCTTAAGGTTGTTAAGATTTGGGGCTACTCTGCCCACGTTAAAAGACATAACCTCAATAAGTTAGAATTGAGGACAGAGCGGTACAAGTTCGTGAGATACCCCAAGGAAACTTATGGGTATTATTTCTATCATCTCGAGGACCAAAAGTTCTTTGTAGCCAAGAGAGTAGTATTCCTTGAGAAGAAATACATTCTTGGTGGAGATAGTGGGAGCATGATAGAGTTGAGCAAGGTTGGAGAATCAAGCTCAAGCACCACTCTACAGCTCGAGTTTGTTCAGGTACCTAACACACAAGTTTTAACTTTACGTAGGTCTGGCAGAGTATCCCATCCTCCTGAGAGATATGTGGGACATATTAGAGGAGAGGATGTTGAGGATATGGATCCTCAAACCTACAAGGAGGCTATTATGAGTATAGACTCCGGGAAGTGGCAAGAAGCCATGAATTCTGAGATGGATTCTATGTACTCCAACAAGGTTTGGAACCTAGTTGATGCACCGAAGGTATTGTATCCATCGGTTGCAAGTGGATCTTTAAGAAAAAGATTGGAGCAAATGGAAAGGTAGAGACCTATAAAGTAAGGCTAGTGGCTAAGGGGTATCGTCAAAGGCAAGGTGTTGACTATGACAAAACCTTCTCACCCGTAGCAATGCTAAAATCCATCCGAATTCTATTGGCTATTACAGCACACTATGATTATGAGATCTGGCAGATGGATGTGAAAACTGCATTCCTCAATGGGAACATCGAGGAGGAGGTGTATATGATATAACTTGAGGGATTCGTGTCCAAGAACTGCCCAAATAAGATGTGCAGGTTGCTTAGGTCTATTTATAGACTAAAGCAAGCTTCCTAAAGTTGGAACATAAGATTTGATGAGGCAATCTGATCTTATGACTTCGTTAAGAACGAAGATGAGACTTGTGTGTATAGGAAGGTAAGTGGGAGCGCTATCACCTTTTTGGTGTTATATGTCGATGACATCCTGATCATTGGGAATGATGTAGGAATACTATCCACAGTAAAGGCTTGGTTATCTAGACACTTCTCCATGAAGGACTTAGGGGAAGCATCCTATATCTTGGGGATTTGGATCGATAGAGACATATCCAAGAGGATGCTTGGCTTGTCCCAATCTAGGTACATAGAAACCATTGTCAAAAGGTTTAGCATTGAAAATTCTAAAAGAGGTCTCATACCGATGAGACGAGATATAACTTTCTAGGAGTATATCCTCAAAGACTCCAGAAGAAAGGGCGAACATAGATATGATACCTTATGCCTCAGCGATAGGGTCTATCATGTATGCCATGCTATATACTAGGCATGATATAGCGCATGCTTTGAGTGTCACGAGCAAGTATTAGGTGGATCCAAGCTTGGATCACTAGAAAGTAGTAATGTGTATCCTTAAGTACTTAAGAAGGACTAAGGATCGTTTACTAGTATATGGAGGTAGTAGCCTTAAGGTTGAAGGCTACACGGACTCAAGTTTTCAGTCTGATGTCGATGATAGTAAGTTAAATTCAGTGTATATGTACACCTTGAATGGAGGAGCAGTGTGCTGGAAGAGTTCCAAGCAAGATACTACTGCTGACTCGACTACAAAGGCAGAGTATATTGTTGCAGCAGATGTAGCAAAGGAGGGAGTCTGGATGTAGAAGTTCATCATAGATCTAGGAGTCGGGCTAAGTAGCGAGGCACTGATTCCTTATATTGCGACAACTACGAGGAGATTACTCAAATAAGGGAACCCGGGTCTCATTAGAAGTGTTCTGAGGAGGTTCTATCTAATCTTAGAGATTGTAACCCGAGGAGATGTAGCAGTAAAAAGAGTTCCATCCAAAGATAACATTGCAGATCCACAAACAAAGCCGTTGTCTCAGATTGTCTTTGAGCGTCACAGGGGTCTGATAGGGATCAGACACATAGGTGATTGACTTTAGGTCAAGTGGGAGATTGCTAGTCATAGGTGCCCAGCAAGCCAATCACGTGAGTGATGGCATGTGTGACTTGACGCGGAATCTTTTTGCTTATTATATTTTGACATTTATCATTTTATTTTAACTATTGCATATATGCATGTATATATTAAGATGTCCTTAGATCTGAGCAATGGGAATCGGATCGTGATGAGATCATGATAATGAGATCGATTCACCATTGAACACATATCCTAAATAATCTCGGTCATAGGTTACTCGAGAGGGACATCGTGATAACTGGACAGACTGGTGTGTTATATACCCGTCCATATGATGGATGCAGCTGGTCTCATAGCTGCTCATATGGGGACACTAGGGATACAGTACAGGTGCTCATTGGAGAATGAGTTCACTGGTTGATCCGCTTACGGAATGCTGGATGGTTGATGATGCCTTATTGTCAAACATCGATTTCGTAGTCATAGTGGTGTATTTGGTCCTTAGACTTGAGATACCAAGGATGTCCTGTATGAGTGCTATACCTTTTGATACCAGACTTATAGGTTTGGATGTCCCAGATCTAGTACAGCTGGTCATTGGGAGTGGCAATCGACCTTACGAGGGCTATTGAGTGTTGATAGAGGATCATCCACTCTCGGCATCATGAGAGGAATATCCCATGTGTTCTTGCTCAGACAAATCCCTAGCTAGGGTCATTCAGATTGATAGAGAAAGAGTTCTCCGGGAGAATCCGATCAGAGCAAGACTCGAGAAGAAACCGTATGGGTCTAATAGCACCATGCCCGATATATGATCTCTGGGATATTAGATGGATGAGGGACTATAGGTGTATGGTAACTGAGGACAAATAGGTTCAATGGATTGAATTCTCTTATATTATCTGGGGACTACGACGTAGTGGCCTAGTACGTCCATAGTCGATGAGTCGAGTGAATTATTATAGAGATAATAATTCACTAAATTAGAAGGAGTTCTGACAAGTATGACTCATGACCAGTCCGATATTGGGCCTAGAGGGTCACACACATATGGTAGGCATTGTGATGAGTAGAGGTTCGGATATGAGATATCCCCTGGAGCTCTTATCTTATTGGATATCCAATAAGCCCCTGAATTATTAGATCCCATGGAGGAGATCCAATAAGAGCCCATGAGAGATTATTGGATAGCAATCCACTAATCTAAAAGGCTTGGGTAATTGGATGCAGATCCAATACCCACTAGGGAAGGATCCATTAGGGTTTGATAGGGGACCTCTATAAATAGGAGGGATTCGGTGGTTCATAGGCTAGAGCCTTTGCTTGCCTCTCCTATTCTCCTCCCCCTCTCCATCTCAAAGCAGGCCTGAAGTTTTGAGGAGCGTCGTCGCAACCCTACTGTGTGGATCACCGCTAGAGAGGAGGACACTTGACCTCCTTCACCCTTTCCTAGAGATCTGCAAGGAAACATGGATATACGATCTCCCTAGGTAACAATATATTCTATATGTAGTTTATTTCATGAATTTTTACACACCAATCTTTACACGGTGATGAACATCTTTTTGGGAAATTAGGGATTTTGTTTTTCTTGTTCTTCTACTACGCATGTGATGTTGCCCCTAAGATTTCCCATCAAGAAGGATATCGAGATAACTAGATAGACCGGTACGCTGTATACTCATCCATATGATGGAGGCAGCTAGTCTCATAGTTGCTCGTGTGGGAACACTAGAGGTACAGTG
Source organism: Musa acuminata AAA Group (assembly GCF_036884655.1). NCBI lineage: Eukaryota > Viridiplantae > Streptophyta > Magnoliopsida > Zingiberales > Musaceae > Musa > Musa acuminata. The sequence goes on along the minus strand of NC_088329.1, from coordinate 11,375,212 downwards.
TAAGTGCTCATTGGAGAATGAGTTTACTGATTGATCTACTTATGGAATGCTAGATGATTAATGATACTTCTCATCAGACAGCTATTCCGTAGTCTCAGTTGTATATCTGATCCTTAGACTTTAGACACTAAAGATATCTTGTTTGAGTACTCCATTTTTTGATGGTAGACTTATATGTTTGGAAGTTCTAGATCTGGTATAATCGATTCTCGAGAATAGTAGCTAATCTTAAGAAGGCAATTGAGTGTCAATATATGATCAACCACTCTTAGTATCACAAGATGAATATCTTATATATGCTCACTCAAACGAAATCCTTGACTAGTGTCAATAGGATTGAGAGAGGAGTTCTCTAGGAGAATCTAATTAGAGCAAGACTCAAATAGGATTTTATATGGGCTTGACGTTACCATGCCCAATGTACGGTCTCTTGGATATTAGATAGATGAGGGACTATAGATACATGGTACGTACCATTTGAGGACTATAGCGTAGTGACATAGTATATCCATAATCGATGATTTGAGTAAATTATTATGGAGATAATAATTTATTATATCAGAAGGAGTTTTGAGTCAGAAGGAGTTCTGACAGGATCGGCTCATGACTAGCTCAATATCAGGCCTAAAGGGTTATACAAATATGATAGATGTTATGACGAGTGGAGGTGTAGATATGAGATATCTGTAGAGCACCTAGTTTTGTTAGGACCGTTTTAGCACTATGAAGGGAGGGTGAATAAGTGCTTTCATAAAAACTTCGATAATTTGGAAAACTTCATTCGATAAAAGCCCGTATCGGAAAGATGTTTAACTTGAAAGCATTTGTAACCATAATGAGCAACTAAATCAGTTCATAAAAAGAATGAAAAGTATAAAGTAAACACAAACTGAGTTTATAGTGGTTCGATCATCCCGACCTACATCTACTCCCGATTCCTTTTTTGTCGAGGCCATCAGCATTCACCATCGATCTTCTTTCAATAGCTGAAGATCAAATACTCTTTTATAACTCTTTTACTTTTGATAGGCTCAGAAGAGAACCTTACAACTTCTCTTTTACACTTAATCTCACTCCTCTCTTAGAAAGACCTCTAACTCTTGGAGGAAGAGTCTTTAAACTTTAAAAGAGATTACAACACTTTTTCACTCAAGTATTCTTTTCCCTTTCTACTCAATTTTTTACTATTTCAAGTGGGAAAGAATGGAGTATTTATAGACCCGAAATAACTTCAAAAATAGAGCCAAAAAATGTCACATCCTTGATTTTAGGGGCACTGGTGGTACTACCGCTAGTACTAGGTGGCACTACCACCTGCACCCTTGATAACTGGCAATACTATCGCTAGTTTGAGTGGTATAACTACCTGACAGCTTCGAAGACTATGTTGAATCTCGGATTTTGATGATAAAATCAATTGATGGGTTAATTGATCTAATCCATATTATTGAGTTAAGTTTGCAGGATTAACTACGATAACCAGAAAATACAAAGCAAGAATACCGGAGTCAAGTTCGATGGACGTTGAAGAGTTTGAAGAATCGTCGGAGATGCTGCCGGAACCAACCGAGAAGAAATCGGGAACCTGTCGGAATTTTCGGAAGTTCGCCGAAGAGATCGTCGGAGGTTCAAGGAGATCACTGAGAAGGCTCGGCTACTCGTTAAAGTCATCACAAGATCGGGAGCTTGCTGGGAGTTTGTCGGAAGAAGTTCGTCGGAAAGCTCGCCGAAACAAGACTCGACGTTCGTGGTTGAAAACTTGCTTAGGATGTTTTTAGTTATGTAGTTCACTTGTAATTAGGATTAGGATTAAGAGATAATCCTATATCCTGGTTAGGGGCCAACTGGGCCCAAAATTAGATTTGGTTTGGGCTAAATTTAAAGCCCAACCAATGAACCGAAGAGCCAAGCGGTGGCACCGCCTGGCTGGGCGGTGGCACCGCCAGTCCACTGTCAGTGTCAGACACTGACAAGCGGTGGCACCGCCAGCATCGGAAAACCAAAGAGAATTCAAATTTTGGAGCCCAAATTTGAATCCTCTTGAGGCCTATAAATACCTCTCAAATCTCAACTGAGATTACAACTTTTTTGAGAAGCAATTGATTGAGAGAAAGGTCTTAGAAAAGTCTTAGCTAGTCTTGTTTTCAATTTGCTAGTGTTCACCTCCTTCTTTCTTGCTGAAAATCTGTAAGAGAGTGAACCGCTTGTAAAAAGTTGTAAGAGGGGTATTTACCCTTCCCCTTCAAGAGATTTGCTAGTGGAAGGTGGGAGCCTCATCGAAGAGGGGCCTCGCAAGTGGATGTAGGTCATTTGACCGAACCACTTTAAAATTGGCGTAATCTCTGGTTTGCATTTCATTACTGCTATTTACATTACTGCAAACGTTCTTATTTGCCTTATTTCCTCATTACCTTTGCTGCACAACTTTGTGAATACGCTTTCAAGTTAAGCACTTGTGAGTTCGATTTTTATCGTACAAAAGATTTGTCAAAACCGACGTTTTAATTCGCTGCACTAATTCACCCCTCCCCCCTCTTAGTGCCGCTCCGATCTTAACAATTGGTATCAGAGCTAGGCTCACTCTCATATTTGGTTTGATACCCAAGAGAGATGGCGTACTTCGGCATACATGAGGGTCATTCTATCACACGTCCACCCTTGTTTAATGGGTCAGATTATACTTATTGGAAGACTCATATGAGGATCTTCCTCATTTCCATGGATTTCGAGCTTTGGACTATTGTTGAAAACGGATTTCAAAAATCTTCTCTTCCGATGAGCGAATAGAATGAATCAGAGAAGAAGGTTTTTGCTTTAAACGCAAAGGCTATGAATGCCTTGTTTTGTGCACTAGACAAAAATGAATTTAATCGTATTTCAATTTGTGATTCGGCTTTTGATATTTGGAGAACTCTTGAGGTCACTCATGAAGGCACTAGCAGAGTGAAAGAGTCCAAAATCAACATCCTTGTGCACTCTTACGAACTTTTCCGAATGAAACCAAGTGAGTCCATCGGAGACATGTACACCCGATTCACGGATGTCATCAATGGACTCAAAGGTCTTGGTAAAGATTTTACTAACTTTGAACTAGTAACTAAAATCTTAAGATCCCTCCCTAAAAGTTGGGATTCAAAAGTTACGGCCATTCAAAAGGCCAAAGACTAAACATTCCCTCTTGAAGAACTCATTGGGTCTCTAATGACCTACGAAATGACATGTTAAGCTCATGACGAGCTCGAGAACCCCCTTCCAAAGAACATGAAGGATATGACACTTACATCACAAGAAGACCACTTGAAAGGAACATCAAGTGATGAGGACAGTGACAATGACATTACACTTTTGACTCAAAAATTTAAAAAATATTTAAGAAAGAACAAATTTAAAAATAATACAAAAAATAAATTCGAACACAAGAAGGACCAAGTAATTTGCTATGAGTGCAAAAAACCGGGACACTACAAGAACGATTGTCCTCAAGCCAAAAAGAGAACATCAAAGAAGAAGGCACTCAAGGCAACGTGGGATGATTCAAGCGCGTCCGAAGGAGAGGAGTCCAACATCGAGCAAGTTGCTCATTACACCCTAATGGCCATCGGAGAAGAGGTAACGGATTTAATTGATGCAGATTTACCTTATCATGAATTATTAAATGCTTTCCATGAGTCATTTGATGAATGTAAGACAATTAGTAGAAAATACAAATTGCTAAAAAAGGAGCATGATAGTCTCACTTGTGATATCGATAAATTAAAAACTGAATATCATGATAGTTTAGCTCCATGTATAAAATGCCATGATCTAGAATCTCTCCAAAAGGAGAACTTGCTGCTTAAGGACACCTTGAAGAAATTCGAGGTTGGTAGCAAATCTTTGAACATGATCCTTACAAATAAGGGTCATATTCCTAAAAGAAGTGGAATCGGATTTGTGAGAAGTCCTCACCAAAATCCAACCACCTTCATTAAAGGCCCCGTCTTACATGTTCGGCACTAAAGCAATTGCAACTTTTGTTGCAAATATGGACATAAAACTTATAAATGTCCATTCAAGAAAATTAGTCCGAACAAACTAATTTGGGTTCCTAAAGGAACCATGATCAATTCTATGCAATATGATGAACAAGTTAAATCAGTTTTTAAGGCACCCAAAAGAAAATGGGTACCTAAAAATAATCCCTTCTTGTAGAAACATACACCATCACAAGCTAGGAGCAAGAGATGGTATCTAGATAGTGGATGCTCAAGACATATGACTGGAGATCCATCTCATTTCTCTATGCTCACTAGCAAAGAAGAAGGGTACGTCACATTCGGAGACAACAACCAAGGCAAAATCATTGGCAAGGGAACCATAGGTAACAAATTAAAATTTTCTATTGATGTTGTCTTACTAGTTGATGGATTGAAACATAATCTCTTGAGTGTTAGTCAATTATGCGATAAAGGTTATATCGTTAGATTTGAATCAAATATGTGTATTATTGAAAAACCAAACCATAACATAACTATGATTGCATTAAAACAAAATAATGTCTACACCATCAACCTTGATGAACTAAGTAATGAAATGTGCTTCTCTGCTTTAAATGATGATGCTTGGCTTTGGCATAGGAGACTAGGCCATGCAAGCATGAAACTAATATCTAATATCTCATCTAGAGAATTAGTGCAAGGAATTCCAAATATAAAGTTTATTAAGGACAAAGTATGCGATGCATGTCAACTAGGTAAACAAATAAAAACTAGTTTCAAACCAAAAACTCAAATTAGCACCACTAGACCATTACAATTGATTCATTTGGACTTATTTGGACCAATTGACACGACAAGTCTAGGGGGAAGCAAATATGCGTTTGTAATTGTGGATGACTATACTAGATACACTTGGACCTATTTCTTAGCTCACAAAAGTGATTGTTTTAAGTGTTTCTCTAAATTTTGTAAACTCACTCAAAACGAAAAAGGTTTTATGATTTCATCAATTCGGAGTGATCACACTGGTGAATTTCAAAACCGTGACTTTCAAAATTTTTGTGAAGTTAATGGATACAATCACAACTTCTCCACTCCGAGGTATCCCCAACAAAATGGAGTAGTTGAAAGAAAAAATAGAAACCTACAAGAAATGACAAGAACGATGTTAAATGAACATAGTTTACCTAAGTATTTTTGGGTCGAAGCCGTAAATACGGCTTGCTACATCATGAATAGAGTCCTAATAAGACCATCCCTATCAAAAACTCCCTATGAATTATGGAATAACAAAAAACCAATTATTTCCTATTTTAAAGTTTTCGGTTGTAAATGCTTTATTTTGAATGAAAGGGATGCCTTAGAAAAATTTGATGCTAAATCCGATGAAGGTATCTTTCTTGGTTACTCTTCCGTTTCTAAGGCATTTTGGGTTTTTAACAAAAGAACCTTAGTAATAGGAGAGTCTATTCATGTAGTTTTTAATGAAATTTCTAATTTAAAGAAAAATGATTTTGATGATGATCTTAGTTTTGATAATTTGAATTTAAATGAACCCCCTCCTCAAAATAGCAACTTGGATGCACCTTCTTCCGAAATTTCCTTACCTAAGGAATGAGAGTATATAGATGCTCATCCAAAGGAGCTAATTATAGGAGATACATCAAAAGGGGTTCAAACTCATTCCTCTTTCAAGAATTTTTGTGCTACGCCGCTTTCCTTTCTCAAATCGAACCTAAATGCATTGACGAGGCCATAAAAGATGATTTTTGGGTTATTGCAATGCAAGAGGAATTGAATCAATTTGAGAGGAATAAGGTATGGAAGCTTGTTCCTAGACCTAGTGACCATTTAGTCATTGATACTAAATGGGTCTTTAGAAACAAGCAAGATGAAAATAGTATCGTGGTTAGAAACAAGGCTAGATTAGTGGCCAAAGGTTTCAACCAAGAAGAAGGTATCGATTACGAAGAAACCTTCGCTCCCGTGGCTCGATTAGAAGCCATAAGGATGCTCCTTGCCTATGCTAGCAGTAATAATTTTAAACTGTTTCAAATGGATGTCAAAAGTGCTTTCTTGAATGGTTTTATTTCCGAAGAAGTATATGTCGAACAACCTCCCGGATTTGAAAATTCTCTTCTTCCTAATCATGTATTCAAATTGACTAAGGCTCTCTATGGCTTGAAACAAGCTCCTAGAGCTTGGTATGAAAGGCTTAGTTCCTTTCTTATTTTAAATAATTTTACCAAAGGCAAGGTTGATACTACATTGTTTATTAAACATTTTGAAAATAATTTTTTTATTGTGTAAATTTATGTTGACGATATTATTTTTGGCTCCTTGGATGAATCACTATGTGAATCATTTGCCAAATGTATGAGTCATGAATTTGAAATGAGTTTAATGGGTGAATTAACTTTCTTTTTAGGATTACAAATCGAACAACTTAGTGATGATATATTTCTTAACCAATCTAAATATACATTAGAATTGTTAAAATGATTTAACATGGATAATTCAAAAGCAATAAGCACCCCTATGAGTACTTCGACTAAGTTAGATATGGATGAAAATAGTGAAAATTTCGATCAAAAAATATATAGGGGAATGATAGGTAGTCTACTGTACCTCACCGCGACTAGACCGGATATTATGTTTAGTGTAGGACTTTGCGCTAGGTTTCAATCTAATCCTAAATTATCTCATCTTAAGAGTGTTAAAAGAATATTTAGGTATCTTAAAGGAACTCCAAATTTAGGATCGTGGTATCCAAAATCTGAAAAATTTGATTTAATAGCTTATGCAGACGTCGATTTTGGCGGATGCAGGATAGATAGAAAAAGTACATCCGGAACATGCCAGTTTTTAGGACATGCACTTGTTTCTTGGAATTCCAAGAAACAAAATTCAGTTGCACTATCTACGGCGGAAGCCGAATATATTGCTGCAAGTGCATACTATGCACAAGTTGTTTGGATGAAAAACACATTAGAAGACTATGAAATTCACTTTAAAAATGTTCCCATAAAATGTGATAATACTAGTGCCATATGTCTTACTAAAAAGCCAATTCAGCACTCTAGAACTAAGCACATCGACGTTAGGCATCATTTCATACACGATCATGTCCTTAACAATAATGTTGTTCTAGAATTCATTGACACAAAGCATCAATTAGCAGATATATTTACAAAAGCTTTAAATGAAGACCAATTTGAATTCATTAGAAGGGAATTAGGTATGTTAAATTGTCCATAAGAATAAACTTGTTTGAATGGATTTTCCGTAAAGTTTTTCATCCTCTCTCCGTTCCTCGGTGAATTTGATCCTTCTTTTTCGATTCTAAATGACACGTTAAATTACCTTATCTTGAGTCAAACACCGCTTCCATCTGATCAAGATTAATGATTTTATGATATTTTGTGAATCTCGAAATTTATTTTGATGGCTTGATTATGAGTTTCAAGTTGACAATTTGAATTTGAATGAGTTTGTATTCGAATTATGATCTTGACTTATTGGAGTTACTAGTTGAATTTTTTTTTCACAATCTCTTCCTTATACACCTACAATTTTTGTTATTTATAAAAAGAAGAGATTTGATAAAATGAATGAATGCTGAATTTTCCTTTAAGATGAACTCTGCGTAAATATTTTAGCATACTTAATTTTGAATGATGAATTTTTGTATAATCACAAATTATATGCTTTAAGTCTCATTCCCTTTTTGTTGATGACAAAGGGGGAGAAGTGATGACTAAGTGATGACTTATACCATTTTGATAGCATGACCTAATGAAAATGTCTTATGCGCATCGATAACATGACTTATATGAATTGCAAAAGCTTGTGTGATATGAATGTCTTATATGCCTTACAAAATCTTTGAGAATATCGCAAGATTGATTGATCATATTGAAAGCATGCCTTACATTTATATCATGAAATTCATGTTGAAAATCTTTATCTCCTGTCGTAGTAAAAATTATCTCTTATCATTCGACTTGAAAATGATTTTCATTGAAGTTTCGTATTTACTTATGCTTAATGAGAATAACGATAAGTTCTATGGTTAGAACTTATCAGTTTATGCTTGAATTCAATGGGATGGAATTCAAGTATTTTTATCTTCTCATAATATGGCATATAGATAGGGGGAGTTATGTTTAACTCCGTCATCAATTGATTGTCATCATCAAAAAGGGGGAGATTGTTGAATCTCAGATTTTGATGATAAAATCAATTGATGGGTTAATTGATCTAATCCATATTATTGAGTTAAATGTGCAGGATTAACTACGATAACCAGAAAACACAAAGCAAGAATACCGGAGTCAAGTTCGATGGACGTTTAGGAGTCCGAAAAATCGTCGTAGATGCTGCCGGAACCAACCGAGAAGAAATCGGGAACCTGTCGGAATTTTCGGAAGTTTGCCAAAGAGATCATCAGAGGTTCACAGAGATCACCGAGAAGGCTCGGCTACTCGTTAAAGTCATCACAAGATCGGGAGCTTGCTGGGAGTCCGTCGGAAGAAGTTCGTCGGAAAGCTTGCCGAAACAAGACAAGACGTTCGCGGTTGAAAACTTGCTTAGGATGTTTTTAGTTATGTAGTTCACTTGTAATTAGGATTAGGATTAAGAGATAATCCTATATCCTGGTTAGGGGTCAACTGGGCCCAAAATTAGATTTGGTTTGGGCTAAATTTAAAGCCCAACCAATGAACCGGAGAGTGCGGTGGCACCGCCCAGCACCCGAGAGCTGGGTGGTGGCACCGCTTGGCTGGGCGGTGGCACCGCCAGTCCATTGTCAGTGTCAGACACTGACAGGCGGTGGCACCGCCAACATCGGGAAACCAAAGAGAATTCAAATTTTGGAGCCCAAATTTGAATCCTCTTGAGGCCTATAAATACCCCTCAAATCTCAGCTGAGATTACAACTTTTTTGAGAAGCAATTGATTAAGAGAAAGGTCTTAGAAAAGTCTTAGCTAGTCTTGTTTTCAATTTGCTAGTGTTCACCTCCTTCTTTCTTGCTGAAAATCTGTAAGAGAGTGAACCGCTTATAAAAAGTTGTAAGAAGGGTATTTACCCTTCCCCTTCAAGAGATTTGCTAGTGGAAGGTGGGAGCCTCATCGAAGAGGGGCCTCGCAAGTGGATGTAGGTCATTTGACCGAACCACTTTAAAATCGACGTAATCTCTGGTTTGCATTTCATTACTGCTATTTACATTACTGCAAACCTTCTTACTTGCCTTATTTCCTCATTACCTTTGCTGCACAACTTTGTGAATATGCTTTCAAGTTAAGCACTTCCGAGTTCGATTTTTATCGTACAAAAGATTTGTTAAAACCGACCTTTTAATTCGCTGCACTAATTCACCCCATCCCTCTTAGTGCCGCTCCGATCCTAACAGACTAGGCTCTAGTGATATCACCACCTATCAGGGTAGTACCATCGCTTAACACTAGGCAGTACCATTGCCCAAACACTACTTGGGAGGCCGAGCCTCAAGCGGTTCCACCGCTAGCCCTAGTAGTGCCACCGCTTGACCTAGCTCTAGGTTACTGAATGGGCCACCCAATAGGCCCAACTCAACCCTAAATCAGGCCTAATGGGCCCTAATTGAGTTAGCCTGGTTACATCCGAAACTAACTCAATTAGACCTAAACTTCTTCGATCTGAATATGTATAATTACAAGCGTGAATCCTATATTATCTGGCATGTCATTGGTTCATCTAACGCTTCATCCGATCCTTCGGCGTACTACCTAATCGACATGTTGACCTTCTGTAATATTTGATCTCCTCTAATGCAATGTCCGATCCTTCGGTTCGATGCTCGAACTCATGGCATGAAGTCATTCCGGCACATCGACCAGTCCTCCGGCTTGACGTCTAATCTTCTTACATGTTTCACTTTTGCCCAACATCTGATTCTTCCTGCTTCAATCGATTTGCTTTTCCATGATCGAAGTTAGTCCTACGTCACTCAAATGTACGTTAGATCTTAACTTCATCAATTGATCTCCTCCTTTTTGATGATAACAACTAATTGATGATAGAGTTTAAACTAAACTCCCCCTATCAATATACCAAATTGAATTAAAACAAACTTTCATTCAAAAAGAACGATAACCTTTGAAACCATGACTTTCATATCATTACATGCATATAAAATCATGAGTAATGCATGCATAATTTCAACTCATCATAATTTCAAAACATCAAAATATACTATGCTTGATTATTATCATAACTTCTCCCCCATTTGTCATCAACAAAAAGGAGAAAAGTGTAACTAGCAAATTTTTAAAATATGTAAACTAATAAATTAGCAAGTTTTACTTCACTTTTGAATATGCAGGCTAGTAAGTTTTTGAGATATGAAAGTCAGCAATTTTGCTTTTCTTAGGATGTGTAAGCTAACACTTTTGCATTTTCTTAAAATGTGCAAGCTAGCAAATTTTGCTTCTCTTTTGAGATGTGCAAGCTAGCAAGTTTTTCTTCTCTTTAAAATGTGCAAGCTAGTAATCTTTATTTCTCTTTTGAGATATGCAAGCTAGCAATCTTTGCTTTTCTTTGAAATATGTAAGCTAGAAGTTTTGTCTCCCATTTTGTCATGAACTTAGTTGGTTTTGCCTAAGTCGTGTGGCACCCTTGCATATCTGTTTGCAAAGGTCAGCCTCCCCGAAACCTCCCATGGTCCCTTAGGACATACAAAAGAGAAAACGGGTTAGAGAAAATGCCTTACTCGAGATCTACAAGCAAACATTCCAGGAAACACTTCATAGATAATGCAAATTATAAATAGACTTTACAAGCTCTGAACGGTTGCACAACAAAGGGTCAAAATGGTCTACTATAGATCGAATATCTCTCACAAGTATCCACATGACAACATTTATTTACAAGCCTAATAAGGTCACCAAGCCCAACTAAAATGGGGTTGTTAAGTCATCGACCGTTCCTCTATTTGCTGTGCAAAGCATGAACAAATAAAAAGATATGGAAATACATAAGTATTACATCAAACATTCTATTTAGAACTTTGTCCGTGACATTCTCCCCCACTTATTCCTTCGACATCCTCATTGAAGCCTTTGCCGACACTACAACTCCTTGCCTTTGCCGAGTCTTCAATCTTCTGCTCTAGCTGCAATACGCCTCTTGGCTCCCAGCTGCTCTCCGCTGCTATTTTTGAGTAGTCGAACCTTTGATCCACCATACTGCTTCAACTCGCCAATGACTCTAACTCTAGTATGGGGTTGGCTGAGTTGTGTTGATCCCTGTTGGTTCCTATGAATCCTCCAGATGAAGGAAAACACCATCCTTACTATGCGTTAGTCTCTCAAATGCCTCATGCTGCTTGAACTAGGTGGATGCTTGTTGGAACTTTAACGAGCATCGCCTCGCAAACTTTTGAAGTTTTGGATCCTTCCTCCATAAAATTTACCCATCGACTCTTCTTTCACTTAGTTGTCACTTCCAAGTAGATTTGCATCACTTCCACTTTCGATTGACATTCTATTAGGAAATGAAGCGGATAATCTACTCTCAATAGCACTGATCACCATTGGTGAGGATTTGACAACTATTACCTTTTAATATCTTCGAAGGGTCTTTGAACTTGTGCAGAGCTCCTCTACCGGATAGATACGAGAATTAGGGTACTCGGTTTCACCCATTCTCTTAAGAGTTGAGAAGGCAATGGTTACTTGACTTCGCCTGTCTCCTCAAGGGTTATACTCCATGCATCGAGCTGGTTATCGGCCTTCGTCCAATCTTTGCTCACACTTCTGAAGCACTCAAAGTGTTTGTACTCCTTGCATTGAGTTAGCTACTATGATTCACCTTCTCAATACCATCAAACTTCTGGAATGCAGTAAGTTTTCACCCCAACTTGGAGTAAGTCTCTAATAGTTTTGGTCACCTCTGGGATTGTACTGTCTTCTCCATCAACTCTGCTACCTACTCCACTGAGTGGTAAACGTATAGCACCACGTACTGCTTGCTTCGTTCCTTGGTCGTGCACTCTTGCATAACTTGAAGTCCTTTACTTTCGGCTATCTTAATGAGAAGCTCATTGACACCAGTCTTACGAAGTTACTTGGCCTCTGCCCTTCAACATTGTTTCGGTACTTGGAGTTTGCCTCTACATGCTCCACCTTCTCTGCCCCTTTCACGACCAAGTGCTCTCACTCCGTGAGAGCAAGGGATCAATGACTTTCACGGAAGTCCCGCCTCTACGGTACCATGGCGCTGCCATGCCCATGGCCCTACTATCCGTCGCCTCGCATCTACATCCCTTTTCTTCATGATCAGTAGATATGTTTCTATTGCACTCCACTGAGTCTACCTCCATTCTAACTGATGCTTGATGTTGGGTAGTTAAGTCCCTCTGGACTCGTCGTCACTTCTTCGCCCCTTTCGACCCCCTACTTCAACTCCAAGCAACTCCCTTAGGTCGATGGAAAAACATACTGCAACTCCCATGCATGGTCTCTACCATCACGTTGTAGGGTTTGCACCGATTCTATTCTCTTTAGCTTCCTTGGTAGCAATGCTCGCTTACTCGATCTTGTCCTCTGACTTGCCGGGCTCCCTTAAGCGAATATGGGCTCTAGAGCAGTCCAACTCTCTAGCTGCTTCGATCATATCTCTGCATGATCAAGTCCCTCCCATGGGACTCACTGGTACTTGCATTCAAACTTTTTCCTTGGTGGAACACAACCCCCATATGCTGATAACCAAGGCTTTCATCTAATGCAAGATTCGATGCATGCTTGGAAGACCCGCCTCTGCGGTACCATGGCCTTCACTCCTTGAATCCATAGCCCTTCTTGCCATTGTATTGTTTACCGAAGTGGAGCTTCCAGTAGCTCCTGATCATGCCTCTGTATAGTCTCTTATAGGACTATGTCATGTGTATCGCATTATCATGAACTGTTCCACCATGATCTGCTGCTCCATGTCGGCTCTTGGTGACATTTCTATTGCATTCTGATCCTTGTGTGATGAACTCGAATTGTGATCCCTCCACGTGTGGCCTCTGCCAATACATCATAGGGTCTCTTCCACCTTCGATTTTGTTCGCTCCTTTAGTAATCGACCTTTATCCACCCGCTCTTGGGTCACACTTAGATGAAGCACCGCTCTAGGACAGTCTATTGCCTAGTAGCTCCCGAAGTCCACCGACTTTGCTAAAAATGGTGTGCCATTGTTTGGATCTTGGGCCTCTACCCTTACTAGCATAATCTCCGCTATGCACCACTTCCTTCATGGCAACTTGAATGACAATATTGTGACATATTCTTCAAGAGTACCCGCCTCCGCGTCCTCTTGTCCCGTGCCAAGACCTTCTGAACCCAACTTCACCTCCGCAAGTTGAGTTGCCTTTGTTCCTCCCTCAAATGCTTCACCGAGATAAGATGCACATGCCCAAAAGCTCCTTTCATCTTTGGCACTATGCAAGATGAGTCCGCTCCATCAGAATGAAGGACCCATGGAACAACATGATCTTGCTCTTGCCTCTACAAGAGTTCATGTCTTTGACCTCTATTTAAGGAAAGCTTTGTGCCTTCGCTCCATGTTTCATCTTCTATGCTATCTCCCTTCATGCAGCTTGGGTACTTCACCAAGTTACACCCAAGTTGCTCCACTCCTCGTTTTGCAATGAGTTAACGGTGGCCCTCATGCCCACCATTCCATGGGTCAGCCCTCCCTTGAGTTTGATCTCTATATCAACTCCAAGTGTGCCTTCATTTGTGTTGCTTTGGGTTGCTCCCTGTTAGAGCTAGCCCTAGGAAATTTACTAAAGGGTAATTTTGGCAACCCAATAAAGACAATAAAGCAGAAAAGATAAAAGCGACAAGAACACTAGATTTACGTGGTTCGGTCAATTAACCTTGACCTACATCCACGGACCAAAGAGGAGCAAATCACTACTATAAAAGAGGACTATTACAAAATGCCTTAGGAAGATGTTCCTAGGCCATAAAATACCTGAAAATACTAAACAAGAAAAAACTCAAAGTATAAGCCCAAACTATTTAACTGAGTGTGGACTTAAACCCAAAGCAAACACTTAGGTTTTTCTTGTGGTGCCACATGTGGTACCTCTTGTGGTGCATCTGACTTCAAAGCCCAAGCCCTTATTTATAGTTCCAATAGGAGATAACAAGCCTGATTTTCCCGATGTGGGACTATGGGGCTTGCCAAACTAACAAATCTCCACCTTGGCATGTCCCAACAAAACTTGCTCCACCTTCTTCACAAAAGCCCTAATGGGCAATCACCAACAATGAATACCAACCAAGTCCAAGCACTGCTTGAACTTGTAAACCGGAAGAGGCTTCATAAGCATATCAGCTGAATCGTCATTCGTATGAATTTTCTGAATAAGGACCTTTCCCTCAGCAATGGTATCCTATTTGCATCCAACAATTTTCTTACCTGAAGGCGGCTTCACAAGATCCCAAGTTCTATTCCGATGGAGAAATTCAATTTCTTCATTCATCGCAATCAACCACTTAGCGGAATTATCACAAGAAACTGCATCTGAGTAGGCAGTAGGCTCACCAACTTCACTTGTTTCTTCTGCAACAGACAAAGTATATGCAACCAAATTTGCATATCTTTGTGGCGGTCGAATATCTCTCCGTGGTCTATCCTTGGCTATGGAATATTGCTCTTCCTCTGGATCATCTGCGTCAGTAAACTCGGGACCATCTACTGGGATTCTTTGAGTAGAAGAGTTCGACTGAAAAGAATCTGAACTACCAATCTCAAGCTCCACCTGGTTCTGCGTACTATCATTTGTATAACTAGTAGAATCCTCTTTGGAAGATAACATAAACAATTCATCAAAAGTAACATCTCTACTGATTATAAATTTTGGAGATTTGGGATCAGAATACCATAATCTGTATCCTTTCACCCCAGAAGCATACCCAAGGAAAATGCACTTTTTAGCTCGAGGTTCTAATTTTCCTTCATTTACATGCATGTATGGTGGACACCCAAAAAATTTTAAATCAGAGTAATCAACAGGAGTACCTGACCAAACTTCCTCCGGAGTTTTAAAGTTAAGTGTTGCAGAAGGAGCGTGGTTGATAACGTAACAGACCATATTAATCGCCTATGCCTAAAAGTCCTTTGTCAACCCTGCATTTGAGATCATACACCTCACTCTCTCCAAGAGTGTTCTGTTCATACGTTCGGCCACACCATTTTGCTGAGGCGTTATCCTAACAGTGCGATGCCAAACGATTCCTTCATTTTTGTAAAATTCATTAAAGGCACCTTCACAAAATTCCATGTCATTATCTGTTCGAAGTTGCTTAATCTGTTTACCTATTTGTTTCTCAATCAAAGCCTTCCATTGTTTAAAGGTTAGAAAAATATCATTTTTATGCTTCAGAAAATAAACCCAAACTTTCCTGGAATAATCATCAATGAAAGTCAATATATACCTAGCACCACCCTTAGATTGAACATGAGTTGGACCCCAAAGGTCTGAATGAATATAGTCAAGAGTACCTTTTGTTTTGTGAACTGCCGGAGAATTGAAGCTGACTCTTTTCTGCTTTCCAAAAATGCAGTGTTCACAAAAATCCAGTGGCCCAGTACTCTGTCCACAAAGTAGACCCCTTTTGCACAATATGCTCAAACCTTTTTCGCTCATATGACCCAAACACATATGCCATAATTTGGTGATGTCAGAATCAGACAATGATGATGACGAGACTGCAATTGAGCCCGTGACAGTAGTTCCTTGCAAAATATATAAGCTACCAGACCTGCAAGCTTTCATAACAACAAGAGCACTTCTAGAAACTTTCATAACTCCACCTTCAGTTGTGTATTTACACCCAAGGGCCTCTAGGGTGCCTAAAGAGATGAGATTCTTTTTTAAATCAGGAACATGTCTAACATTAGTGAGCGTTCTCACAATACCATCATGCATTTTAATTCGGATTGTTCCTCTACCAACAACATCACATGCTGCATTATTGCCCATTAAAACAATTCCACCATTACAAGATTCATATGTGGAAAACAAATCTCTATTAGAACACATATGATAAGAACAACCTGAATCTAAAATCCATTCATTTTTAGACCTTGTCTTGTCATCAGTAGCAGAGAAAATATTTCCAACATTCTCATCAGTTGCTACACTAGCTTTAGTGGATTCAGTAGTTTTATCAATAATTTTTTCCTTTTGCTTTAATTTATTTTTCAATTTAAAGCAATTGGCCTTAATGTGCCCCATTTTATGATAATATCTGCACTCCAAATTTCTATGTCTGGATTTAGATCTAGATTTAGATCTACTACTATCAAATTCCCTTTTATCTGTTCTCCCCCTAACAACTAGACCTTCAGCTTGATTCCCTCTACTTTCCCCAGTGATATTCCTGTCTATCTGCTCCTTAGATTTCAGTGCAGATTTAATTTCTTGATACGAAACTATTTCTTTTCCATAAATCAAAGTATCACGGAAATGCTTAAAAGATTGGGGAAGAGAACACAAGAATAATAGGGCCTTATCCTCATTATCAATTTTTGCATCTATATTCTCCAAATCTATAACCAAAGAATCAAACTTATCAAGATGTGAGAGTATAGATGTACCTTCAGTCATCCGAAGCATATATAAACTCTGCTTTAAGTAGAGACGATTCTCTACTGTCCTCTTCATATACAAGGCTTTAAGCTTGTCCCACATGCTCTTAGTTGTAGTCTCCGTAGCTACCTCCCGTAAAACCTCATCAGAGAGATTTAGAATAATGCTGGATCGGGCCTTCTTATCCATACCCGCAAGATCTTCCTTTGACGTACCATTTGGAATGTTCTCAGCTCCCTATAGTGCCAAATCAACTCAGTCTTGAACCAGAATGGCCTCCATCTTGAGTTGCCACATGCCGAAGTTGACATTTCTATCGAATTTCTCGACAACAATCTTTGTTATTGTCATCGTTACCAAAAGATCCCGAAACCAGGCTCTGATACCAGTTTGTTAGAGGTAGCCCCAGGAAATTTACCAAAGGGTAATTTTGGCAACCCAACAAAGACAATAAAGCGGAAAAGATAAAAGCGACAAGAATACCAAATTTACACGGTTCGGTCAATTAACCTTGACCTACATCCACGGACCAAAGAGAATCAAATCACTACTATAAAAAGGGACTATTACAAAATGCCTTAGGAAGATGTTCCTAGGCCATAAAACACGCGAAAATACTAAACAAGAAAAAACCCAAAGTATAAGCCCAAACTATTTAACTAAGTGTGGACTTAAACTCAAAGCAAACACTTAGGTTTTTCTTGTGGTGCCACTTGTGGTACCTCTTGTGGTGCATCTGACTTCAAAGCCCAAGACCTTATTTATAGTTTCAATAGGAGATAACAAGCCTGATTTTTCCAATGTGGGACTATGGGACTTGCCAAGCTAACACTCCCCCACTTAATCTCGCAATGCATCTACCAATGCATTTTCTCAAGCGATATCATGCGATGACTCCTCGCCGCTTGCTCGGTCCATTGAGCTTCATGGAGTTGTTGTTTTTGAGGTACTACTCCTTAACATGTGCGATTTGTTGCACATGATTCTCTATCTAGAGAGTCGGGAATTATCCCTCTTGGATATCTATCCCATTGGAGCAATATCTCTCTTTGTTTCCTTCTCTATGAAAGTTTCGGAGACCACTATCCCTTTGGACTACTTCGCCTTGCTGAACAAACTCTGCATTGTTCTGCCTCCTACAAACGCACTTGCTAGATTATGACTCCACGTCAATACAGTCCCCCGCTACACCCCTCAAGTTCTAGCAATATGCTAAACTCACAACACACTTCAGCCTCCTATGGACGCATCCTTCTCATACTGAATAGAAAGTTTCAATGCTCCATGGCACCGAGATTCGGTCGCCTTGGGATGGCCACGAACACTCCATCGTTTGCATATAAACCATTGCATGAGTACCTAATTCTTTGAGTTAGAAATTCCCCTCACATCCGTGAGCTTAGAAAATGTCTTCTTCTCTAAATCATTCCAATGGTTCATCGGAAGAGAAGACATTCGAAAACCAAATTCGACTATGTGCCATAAATCGAGATTCAATGACAGCAAGAAAACTCTCATTCGAGTTTTCCAATAAGTGTAGTCCGTCCCATTGAAAAAGGGAGGATGAATAAGAGAGTGACCCTCTTGAAAGTCGAAAAGAGCCATTTCTCTTTAGGTGTTAAACCAAATGAGAAAACAAGGCTCTGATACCAATTGTTAGGAACGGGGTTGGCACTAAGAGGGGGGGCGAATTAGTGCAGCGGTAAAATCATTTTAAAAAAACCTTTCATTTTGATAAAATTGGTTTCGTAAAGATAGCTTGAAAGCATACAAAAAAGTATTGAAGGTAGTAAGCTATTAAAGAGGTTTGCAGTAAGGATAAATTGCTCAAAGTAAAATGCAAACCGATTTATAATGGTTCGATCGTCATGACCTATATCCACTCCTCCGATTCGTATTTCGTCGAGGCTACTAGCATCCACTATCGATCTTCCTTTAATAGGTGAAGATCGACCTCCTTCTTACACCCCTCTTCTCCTTTTACCGGGTTTAGGAGACAACCCTTACAAGCACTCACACTCCTCCTAAATAGAATTCTAATGTAAGATCTAGAGGAGGGATTTTTCAAGTGATTGCAACAGCATTTCTTCACTTTTAAACTCTCTGTGCTTGTGTCTTTTAACCAGAGATGAGAGGGATATTTATAGGCTTCAAGTTGATTTAAACTTGGAGCCTAAAAGCATTTCATCCTGGGTTTCCCGGGCACGGGCGATACCACTGCCAATGTCAGTCTGACATTGGGCAGTACCACCATCTACGAGGTTGTGCTGGGTGGTACCACCGCCTGTAGCCTCTCGGAGGCCGTGTCTGGGTGGTACCACCGCTGGACATAATATTGGAGATTGTGCCACGACGGTGTCACCTCTTAGGGCACTATTTTGGCCATTTTATTGGGCCCAACACAATTCTTACATAGGCCCAACTGGCCCCTAATTGGGTTGGCCCAAATCTAATCCCAATTACATGCTAACTATGATTCCTAAGACATATTCTAAGCTAAACAAGTCCGTAAGTCTAGTTTCTTCCAGCGATCTTCCAGCAAACTTCCGACAATCTCTCGGCAATGTTCCAGCGGACTCCCGACAAGCTCCTAGACTTCATGACAATCTTCTTGGTGAGTTCCGACGAGCTTCTTTGGCAAGCTCCGAGACTTCTCGGCTGGTTCCGGTAGAACTTCCAATGAACGTTTGGACTTCCGACAAACTCTCGAACTCCCAATGAAATCGCATCCTTGACTTCAGGACTTCATTTTGCTTTATGCCTTGCTATCATAGTTAATCCTGCACATGTAAAAACATACTTCGATCTAGACAATGAAAACTAAGCATTAATCATGTTGTCCGACATGTCATTGGTCCCTCGACGCTTCGTTCGATTCTTCGACACATCATCCTCTCTTGCGGTCTATTGCCCAATCAGCCAGTTGACTCCGCAACTCCGATATCCTTGGCGCAATATCTGCTCTTCTTAGCTCGATGCCCGAATCCATGGTCCGAAGCCTTTTGTCGATACGTCGACTGATCCTCCGGCTCGACGTTCCAATCTTCTAATATGTTTTCCTCTCGCAAAACATGATTCTTCCTGTTTAAATTGTTTCATACTGATCGAAGTATCCTGCATCACTCAAAATGCACATTAAATTATAAATACTCATCAATCGGTTTCATCATCAAAATATGAGATTCAACAGTCGTTTATGCTAAATCCATGCATCATCGATTAAAATCGAAAATAAGTTTCGTCATGACAAAGATCAATAGTATAACATAAAAAATATCTTCAATTAAATAATTCCAATGTTAATGTTATTATTGTTTTAGCTAGTGAGCTTTGTGAAGTATGTTAGATCTCCGAACATATGCCTTGAGAATCTATTATCAAGATATCATTTTTCTCCTAGCTAACTTATCTATTTCTACAAGAAAGATGGGTTTGCTTTAGGTACCCATTTAACTTTGAGTCAGTCAAGATTAGATCTAACTATCTTGTTTATTGGCATAAAGTTATTTATGGTTCCTTTAGGAATCCAAACTAATTTATGCGAGCCATATTTTTTAAATATATATTTATAAACAAAATGACTATGTCTACCATAAAAATTACACTTAACCTTAGGAGAAACAGGTAATATTGGTCCTTTAACAAATGTGGTTGATTTTTATTGAGTGTTACTCACAAAGCCGATTCCTTCCTTTCTACGAACATGACCCTTATTGGCAAGAATTATGTTTAATGATTTGTTATCAATTTTAAAATTTTATAATGCTTGTTTTAATAATAAATTTTTTTTATATAAATCTAACTCTTCACATTTAGTGCAAGGAGTTAACAAACATTTATTATACTTAATTTTTAAAATTTTAAATTCATTAGAAAGAGAAGTATGATCCTTTTTTTAATAATTTATATTTTTTTACCAACTAATTTATATTCATCAAACAAATCATGAAAAGCATCAAGTAATTTATTATAAAGTAAAGAAGTTTCAGTTGAGTTGTATACCTTATTGTCAAAAGCCATCGAAGCATAGTTTGCCACCTCATCTTTATTGGTTTGCTTCTCATCTACGAATGTACTTGATTTGTCTCATGTCACCTTGAATGTTTTTTTCTTCTTTAGTAGCTTCTTCTTTAGTTTTGGACATTCACTTTTGAAGTGCCCCAGCCTTTTGCATTCGTGGCAAATGATTGTGTTCTTTTTAAGTTTATTTTTAGATTCTTGTTTTATGAAATTTTTAAATTTTTTTGTGAGTAGTTCTATGTCATCTTCATATAAGCTTTCGCTCGAGTGGTTTTCTTTGGTTCTAAGTGCAATAACCTTTTTGTTCTTTGGAAGATTGTCTTCATATTCATCATGTGCCAAATAAGTCATTTCATATATCATCAATTAACTAATGAGTTCTTCTAGTGAAAAATTATTTATTTTTTTTCCTCTTGTATTGCAGTTACTTTCGGATCCCAACTCTCTGGAAGATATCTTAGAATCTTATTTACAAGTTCAAGAATAGAAAAACATTTACCAAGAGCTTTCAAACCATTGATGACATCCGTAAAATAGGTGTATATATCTCCAATGGTTTTGCTTAGTTTCATTCAAAACAATTCAAAATTATTCATCAAAAAATTTATCTTAGACTTTTTAACTCTACTTATGCCTTCATATGTGACTTCGAGTGTGTGTCAAATATCATGTGCAGTTTCGTATATAGAAACATGATTAAACTCGTTTTTATCTAAAGCACAAAATAAAGCATTTATAGCTTTAGTATTTAAGGAAAACGATTTTTTCTCTAAGTCATTCCATTCATTCATTGGTTTAAAGAGTTGTTGAAAACCATATTCGATAATATTCCATAAATCAAAGTGCATAGAAAGTAAAATAATCCTCATACTAGTTTTCTAATATATGTAGTCCGTCCCATTGAATATAGGAGGACAAGTGATCGAGTGAATATAGGAGGACAAGTGATCGAGTGACCCTCTAGATTGCTGGCAAAAACCATTCTCTTAGGTGTTAAACCAATTGAGAAAAACTTGGCTCTGATATCAACTGTTAGGACCATTTTAGCACTAAGAGGAGGAAGGGGGGGGGGGGGGGGGGGAGGGGACTATGAATTAGTGCTTTCGTAAAATTTCAATAATTTAGAAAACTTCATTCGATAAAAGCTCGTATCGGAAAGATGTTTAACTTGAAAGCATTCATAAGCATAGTGAGCAAGTAAATTAGTATGTAATAAGAATGAAAAGCATAAAGTAAATGTAAACTGAGTTTATAGTGGTTCGTGTTAGGATCGAGAGCACTAAGAGGGGGGGGGGGGGTGAATTAGTGCAGCAGAAATCTTTTAGCAATTAAAAACAAAAGCTGCGTTCGTTCGATAAAAATCAGTTTTGAAGCAAAAGCCGATTCTAAGATAACTTATGATTAAGTGCAGTTTACGTCTAAACACAATTTACGTTTAAATGCAGTTTGCGTCTAAACGCAGTTTTACGTCTAAACGCAGATTTACGTTTAAACGCAGATTTACGTCTAAACGCAGATTTACGTCCAAACTCAGTTTACGTCTAAAACGTAGTTTTACGTCTAAACGCAGATTTACGTCTAAACGCAGATTTACGTCTAAACGCAGATTTACGTCTAAACTCAGATTACGTCTAAAACGTCTAAACACAGTTTGGACAGTTTTACGTCTAAACGTAATTTTACGTCTAGACGCAGTTTCAAAGGGATCTGAACTTAGAAACTCGTTCGTAAAAGCGCAGAAGACAGTTTTGCAGAATCTAGGCGTAAACGTAAACTGCAATGTAAATATCGCACGAAAACACTGGTTTACGTCTGAAAACAGATTTGGAAAGATCAGCACTTAGAAACTTGTTCGTGAAGACGCAGAAGACAGTTTTGCAGAATCAAAACGTAAACGTAAACTGTAATGTACGAAAACACCGATTTACGTCTGAATGCAGATTCTGAAAGAACAGCACTTAGAACTTGTTCGTAGAAGCGCAGAAAGCAGTAGTTATGAAGGAGGTTTGCAGTAATGATAAAGTGCTCAAAATAAACGCAAACCAGAGATTTAGAGTGGTTCGGTCAGTCTTGACCGACTCCACTTTTGGCTTCCTCCACCGACGAGGTCACCGACGTCAACTAGAGGCCTTCCTTCAATAGGCGAAGGCCAACTGCCCTTTTACAGTTTCTCTCCTTTTGACAGGCTCAGGAGACAACCTTTACAGACCTTTCTCTCCTCACTTTACAACTCAAGAACTTGAATAACAGAAGGAGGAGACTTAAAGGCTTTACAACACTTTTGAGCTCTTAGAATCACAGAAAAGATCAAGATTTTGGTGTAGGTCTGTATCTTTTCAGTGCTGAATGGGTGGGGTATTTATAGGCCCCAACCCAATTCAAATTTCGAGCTCAAAACAATCAAATCCCGGAATTCCGGGATCAGGCGGTTGCACCTCTTGACTGGAGAGGTTGCACTGCCTGGCAGAGCTCGAAGACCGAGCTCAGGCGGTGCCACCTCTCTGTCAAGGAGGTTGCACCGCCCAGTCTTGCTCGAAGACTGAGCTCAGGCGGTGCCACCTCTCTGTCAGGGAGGTTGCACCGCCCAGTCTTGCTCGAAGACTGAGCTCAGGCGGTGCCACCTCCTGGCTGGGGAGGTTGCACCGCCCAGTCTCGCTGGGAGGCTTAGCCCAGGTGGTGCCACCTCCTGGCCTAGGCGGTTGCACCTCCTGGTGCAATCAGGGTCCGAATGGTTAGTTCCATTCGGCCCAATTTCAGTCTTTCAGGGACCCAATTGCCCCAAGATTAAGCCAAAGGGATCACCTCCCATTTTCCAACTTAATCAATGTGCTAACTACGATTAAAACTAAGACAATTTCTGCAGCTTTGCTTCGGTGCGTCAATCGCTTCTTCCGGCGAGTTTCCGGCGAACTTCCGTCGATCATCCGATGAACCCTCGGTGATGCTCCTGCGGACTTCCGGCAAACTCCTGGACTTTGCGACGATCCACTTGGCAAGTTCCGACGAGCTTCGCTTGGCAAGCTTCTGGACTTCTCGGATCTGTTCTCGCAGAACCTCCGACGACCGTCCGAACTTCCGTCGAACTCTCGAACTTCCAATGTGATCATGAACTTGACTCCGGCGCAACTCCTGCTGCTTGTCTAACTTTCATCGTAGATAATCCTGCACACTTAAAACAAAACTTCGATCGAGGCAATTAATCCTAAGCAATTAACCAAGTTGTCCGACATGTCATTGGTCCCTCGACGCTTCGTCCGATTCTTCGGCTCATCGTCCTCTCTTGCGGCCTATTGCCCAATCGGCCAGTTGACTCTGCAACTCCGATATCCTTGGCGCAATACCCGCTCTTCTTGGCCCGATGCCCGAGTCCACGGCCCGAAGCCTTCTGTCGATACGTCGACCGATCCACCGGCCCGACGTCCAATCTTCTGACATGTTCCTTCGGCACAACATGATTTTCCTGCTTTAATTGTCTCATCCTGATCAAAGCATCCTGCGTCACTCAAAACGCAGATTAAATCATAAACATATATCAAGTAGTTTCATCATCAAAATACGAGATTCAACAATCTCCCCCTTTTTGATGATGACAACCACTTGATGACGGAGTTAAACTTAACTCCCGGAGTTTAAACAAACTCCCCCTATCAATATGCCATATTGATAGAACCTTGAATTCAAACTGAATTCAAGTCATTGCAATATTCATCATGAATACTTGCAACACGTCAACATGAACATATGCATAAACTTATGCATCACATGTCATGTCATCAACATACTTCTCCCCCTTTGTCATCAACAAAAAGGAGAAGTACCACAATCAAGTGTTTGTAATATAAGTTCAACTTATTACATGAAAAACATATTATCAAGTTTTATCATCATGCAGTTTTGAAGCCAAAAAATTTAGCAAATGTTACATCATGCTTAGAACATTCAAGCTATCAAGTTTTAGATATTCAAGTTTTACAGCATACAAGATAGCACTTTTATAACATGCAAGCTAGCAATGTTGCAACATTTTAGAACTTGCAAGCTAGCAATTTAGAGATGTTCAAGAAGGCAACTCTTGCTTCTTGAAATATGCAAGTTGCAAGCTAGCAAATTTTTACGATACGCACGTTTTGCTTCTTGAGATAGGCAAGATAGCACTTTTGCAATTTTTGTTTGGCAAGCTTGTGATGTTCAAGATAACAAGCTCTTTCTTCTCTTTTGAGAAGTGTCATTTTTGCCTTTTTTTTTTTTGAATTGTGCTAGCAATCTATCTCCCCCTTTGTCATTGTCAAAAAGAAGGGAAAAACTCTTTACATCAATTTCTAAATCATGACAAAGGTAAGTAATCATTGTTATTTGTGCATCATTATAGTTTCAATGCACAAATTCATTAACATTACATTTCAATTTTTTTTTTTTTTTGTGCACGATACCGAAAAATCAATCATCATCATGAGCATATCAAACATGATATTCAAGCATTCATGATATATCGTTTTGGCAACATGATCATAGATATTCAAATGATGGTATCTAAATGTCAGAATTCATTACATCCTATTATGCATGATCATTGATTCCTCATTTGTATTTCATGCATTATTTCATTTCATCTCATAAGAAATATCAAGAAGAGTTATCGGATGATGAGATAAATATTTTATGAATACACGGAATATCATAAGTGTTTCATGTATTCATATTATCACATGAAGCATATTATCATTTTTAAGATTCATAACATGAATAACGTTATTACTATTTCATCAAAATCAATTTCGAGATTCACACAATATCATTAATCTCGATAAGATGGGAAAAGCATTTTCTTTTTAAGTGATTCTTTTAACACATCATAAAAAACTCATTCATAATTCAAGTGATTTACAAGATATCATAAATGAATTTATCACTTGTATTTCATCAAAATCGAGAACTCTAGAGATAGAAAATGATTGAAGCATTTAACATGATTGAAGCATGATTCATATTTAAAGTGTATCTTATGTCGTAAATACGAATCAAGCATTTGTCAAATCTGAAATCATCCTCAAAATTACATTCAATGAATTCATGTATGACACGCATAGATTTATTGAAAAATTAATAAGATAGAGGATTACATTTCAAGTGTTCATCAATTGTAGCATTTCATCATATGGTAAGATATCAATGCGTAAAACTGTGAAGCAAGATTTTGTTTGATATCTTGATACAGGGCATGATGTACACATTTCGAATATTTTAGCAAGTATAGCATTGCATCACATGGTAAGATATCAGCTCGTATGATGTAAATTTTTGTTTGATATCTTGGTACAGGGCATATAGCAATGATAGCAATCATATATTTCTTGGTGATGCAAGTATAGCCTTATCATAGCATCAGTGATAGCAATCAGTGATAGCAACCATATCATTAGTAAACATTTCAGCATCAACCATATCAACATTAGTGATAGTAAACATATCAATTCATATATTTCTCCCCCTTTTTTTTTATTTTTTATTTTTAAGTGTTTCATCTTAAGTGATCGATTTCATGTTAGCATGCCTTTACATTTATGTCAAATGAAAACATGCATCAACGTTTAGGATCATAAAACCATCAATCACAAAAATCATCATGTATAACTTTAAAATCTCATGCATAAAATCGTCAAATCATAGAATCAAAACTTTAATATTTTCATTGCAACATTAAGCAAGGTTTCATTGAACATCATTTTGAATGATTCTTAAAACTTCTTTAGTTTTAATTTATATGATTGACTTTATAATAGAATGCTCAAATCTTTATTCTTATGTCAAAATCATACATCATATTTAACAAACAAAGACAATGAAAAATATCAAGCCTTCTAGACAAAAGCCATGTATCGTCACTGAAAAGCAATATGAAAATCATCAAAATATACATTCTTGCTTCTCAAGCACATAAATAAGATTTAATCTCACTAGGTGTACAATCATTAGATTTCTATCTTGCATTAACATAAGACATGCAATTTTCATTTTCATTTTCAAAATTACAAGCATGATCATTTTTTTTTTTTTTTTTTAACATGTAATTTTTAAGAAAATTAATTCTAAACTAATACATTATGAAAGCATCAAGTAATTTCAAAATAAATTAGGGGGATTTCGATTACCTCATCATTGTAGGCTGTTAAGGCGTAGTTTGTCGCCTTGCTTTTGTTGACTTTTTCTTCTTCGGAGGAGCTCGATTCATCCCAATTTTTGTTCTTGCGTTTAAAGCAAGTAGTTCGATTCTTTTTGCTTTTTAATTTTCGTTTCATTTGTAGTTTAAGTTCACCATCACTTGAGCTTATGCTCGAGTGGTCTTCAAATGTTCTATGTCCCAAATCCTTCCTGTTCTTTGGAAGGTTGTTTTGTTCATTATTGTCCTCATCACTTGAGTCATCGCTCAAGTGGCATTCATTTATCCAGAGTTCCAAATCCTTCCTTTTCCTTGGAAGGTGATTGTGTTCAACATGTTCATCATGTGCATTGTGCACCATTTCATATGTCATCAATGAACCAATTAGTTCTTCAAGTGGTAAGTTGTTTAGGTTTTTAGCTTCTTGAATAGCAGTTACTTTTGAATCCCAAGTTTTAGAAAGTGAGCGCAAAACTTTGTTAACGAGTTCAAAATCCGAAAAGCTTTTACCAAGTGATTTTAAACCATTGACGACATCCGTAAAACGGGTGTATATGTCAACAACGGTTTCGCTTGGTTTCATATGAAAAAGCTCGAAATCATGTAGTAAAATATTAACTTTCGAGTCTTTGACTCTACTAGTTCCCTCGTGCGTGATTTCAAGAGTGCGCCAAATATCGAAAGCCGTTTCGCACAAAGAAACCCGATTGAACTCATTTTTGTCCAAAGCACAAAATAAGGCATTCATAGCCTTTGCGTTTAAAGAAAAATACTTCTTCTCTAAATCCGACCATTCGTTCATCGGTTTAGAGGGAAGTTGAAAACCGTTTTCAACGATATTCCATAAATCCATATTTAGAGAAATCAAGAAAACTCTCATTCGAGCTTTCCAATAAGTGTAGTCCAATCCGTTAAAGAACGGTGGACGAAAGACCGAAAAGCCCTCTTGAAGAGCCATTTCTCTCGGGTGTAAATCCGAAATGAGAAATACCCCGCTCTGATACCAATTGTTAGGATCGAGAGCACTAAGAGGGGGGGGGGGTGAATTAGTGCAGCGGAAATCTTTTAGCGATTAAAAACAAAAGCTGCGTTCGTTCGATAAAAATCAGTTTTGAAGCAAAAGCCGATTCTAAGATAACTTATGATTAAGTGCAGTTTACGTCTAAACGTAGTTTACGTCTAAACACAATTTACGTTTAAATGCAGTTTGCGTCTAAACGCAGTTTTACGTCTAAACGCAGATTTACGTGTAAACGCAGATTTACGTCTAAACGCAGATTTACGTCCAAACTCAGTTTACGTCTAAAACGTAGTTTTACGTCTAAACGCAGATTTACGTCTAAACGCAGATTTACGTCTAAACGCAGATTTACGTCTAAACTCAGATTACGTCTAAAACGTCTAAACACAGTTTGGACAGTTTTACGTCTAAACGCAATTTTACGTCTAGATGCAGTTTCAAAGGGATCTGAACTTAGAAACTCGTTCGTAAAAGCGCAGAAGACAGTTTTGCAAAATCAAGGCGTAAACGTAAACTGCAATGTAAATATCGCACGAAAACACTGGTTTACGTCTGAAAACAGATTTGGAAAGATCAGCACTTAGAAACTTGTTCGTGAAGACGCAGAAGACAGTTTTGCAGAATCAAAACGTAAACGTAAACTGTAATGTACGAAAACACCGATTTATGTCTGAATGCAGATTATGAAAGAACAGCACTTAGAACTTGTTCGTAGAAGTGCAGAAAGCAGTAGTTATGAAGGAGGTTTGCAGTAATGATAAAGTGCTCAAAATAAACGCAAACCAGAGATTTAGAGTGGTTCGGTCAGTCTTGACCTACTCCACTTTTGGCTTCCTCCACCGACGAGGTCACCGACGTCAACTAGAGGCCTTCCTTCAATAGGCGAAGGCCAACTGCCCTTTTACAGTTTCTCTCCTTTTGACAGGCTCAGGAGACAACCTTTACAGACCTTTCTCTCCTCACTTTACAACTCAAGAACTTGAAGAACAGAAGGAGGAGACTTAAAGGCTTTACAACACTTTTGAGCTCTTAGAATCACAGAAAAGATCAAGATTTCGGTGTAGGTTTGTATCTTTTCAGTGCTGAATGGGTGGGGTATTTATAGGCCCCAACCCAATTCAAATTTCGAGCTCAAAACGATCAAATCCCGGAATTTCGGGATCAGGCGGTTGCACCTCTTGACTGGAGAGGTTGCACCGCCTGGCAGAGCTCGAAGACCAAGCTCAAGCGGTGCCACCTCTCTGTCAGGGAGGTTGCACCGCCCAGTCTTGCTCGAAGACTGAGCTCAGGCGGTGCCACCTCTCTGTCAGGGAGGTTGCACCGCCCAGTCTTGCTCGAAGACTGAGCTCAGGCGGTGCCACCTCCTGGCCTAGGCGGTTGCACCTCCTGGTGCAATCAGGGTCCGAATGGTTAGTTCCATTCGGCCCAATTTCAGTCTTTCAGGGGCCCAATTGCCCCAAGATTAAGCCAAAGGGATCACCTCCCATTTTCCAACTTAATCAACGTGCTAACTACGATTAAATCTAAGACAATTTCTGCAGCTTTGCTTCGGTGCGTCAATCGCTTCTTCCGGCGAGTTTCCGGCGAACTTCCGTCGATCATCCGATGAACCCTCGGTGATGCTCCTGCGGACTTCCGGCAAACTCCTGGACTTTGCGACGATCCACTTGGCAAGTTCCGACGAGCTTCGCTTGGCAAGCTTCTGGACTTCTCGGATCTGTTCTCGCAGAACCTCCGACGACCGTCCGAACTTCCGTCGAACTCTCGAACTTCCAATGTGATCATGAACTTGACTCCGGCGCAACTCCTGCTGCTTGTCTAACTTTCATCGTAGATAATCCTGCACACTTAAAACAAAACTTCGATCGAGACAATTAATCCTAAGCAATTAACCAAGTTGTCTGACATGTCATTGGTCCCTCGACGCTTCGTCCGATTGTTCGGCTCATCGTCCTCTCTTGCGGCCTATTGCCCAATCGGCCAATTGACTCCGCAACTCCGATATCCTTGGCGCAATACCCGCTCTTCTTGGCCCGATGCCCGAGTCCACGGCCCGAAGCCTTCTGTCGATACGTCGACCGATCCACCGGCCCGACGTCCAATCTTCTGACATGTTCCTTCGGGACAACATGATTTTCCTGCTTTAATTGTCTCATCCTGATCAAAACATCCTGCATCACTCAAAACGCAGATTAAATCATAAACATATATCAAGTAGTTTCATCATCAAAATACGAGATTCAACAGTTCGGTCGTCTCGACCTATGTTCACTCTCGATTTCTTTTCCGTCGAGGCCACCGAAATTCACTATTGATCTTCGTTCAATGGACGAAGATCAACTACCCTATTACAACACTTTGTCCTTTTGACATACTCAGGAGAGAACCTTTATAAATTCTTTTTTATACTAGACCACACTTCTCCCTTAGAAAGACCTCTAACTCTAGGAGGAAGAGACTCTAAATTTTAAAAGAGATTATAATACTTTTTCACTCAAGTATTCTTTCCCCTTTCTACTTAATTTCTTGCTGCCTCAAGTAGAAAAGAGTGGGGTATTTATATACCCTAAATGACTTTAAAAATGGAGCCAAAAAGTGTTACATCCTCGGTTTCAGGGGTACTGGTAGTACTATCGCCTGCAGCCCTGACACTAGCGATACTACCACTAGTCTGAGTGGTACCATCGCCTGACAACCTTAGAGACTAAGCTCTAGCGGAACCACCACTAGTCTGGGTAGTACCATTGCCCAAACACTACTTGGGAGGCCGAGCCTCAAGCGGTTCCCTCGTCAGCCCTAGCGGTGCCACCACTTGACCTAGCTCCAGATCATTGAATGGGCCACCCAATGGGCCAACTTAGCCCCAAATTAGGCCTAATGGGCCCCTAATTAAGTCAGCCTGGTTACACCCAAAACTAACTCAATTAGACCTAGACTACTTCGATCTAGACACACATGATTAAAAGCGTGAATCCGATGTTGTCCGACATATCATTGGTTTATCCGACGCTTCGTCCGATCCTTCAATGTATCATTCTCTCCTTCGACGTATTGCCCAATCAGCATATTGACCTTCCGTAACATCCGATCTCCTTTGGCGCAATGTCTGATCCTTCGGCCCAATGCCCGAACCTATAGCACGAAGTCCTTCTAGTATGTCAACCAGTCCTCCGACCTGACATCCAATCTTCTGACATGTTCTACTTCTGCCCAATATATGATTCTTCCTGCTTTAATCGATTTATCTTTGCATGATCGAAGTTAGTCCTGCGTGTTAGGATCCTTTTATTTTTCCTTTTATTTTTTGTGCTTTCCTTTTATTTTCTGCGTATTTATTAAGTCTGTTTAGTTTAGCTAAAGTCGGAACTCTATAAATAGGGATGTAACTGCTTCTTTTTGATCATCTATGAAAAATACTATTTTTGTCTTTTGACAAACCCTAGGAGGCCGATCCCCTCGAAGCGATCAAGGAGGGCCGATCCCCTCGAAGCGATCAAGGAGGCCGATCCCCTCGAAGTGATCATCCCCTTTCTCTTCTTCTTTTTTACGATAAGACTTTAGAGTCTTATCATTTGGTATCAGAGTGACGATCCTTGGCGTTCTCTCTGCAACGAAGCTGTAAAAAAAAAAAAAAGAAACGGAAGAAAGAAAGAAAGAAAGAAAGAAAGAGAGAAGAAGAAGCAGCAACCGTACCATGCACCCCTGCTTCCCCTGCTTCCGGCCAGCCCACCCGCCGCCCGTTGCTGCTCTCCAGCCAGCAACCGGCTCTACCCCACTTCCGGCCAGAGTCCACCGCCGCCTCCCACCCGAGCCACCACCACTGCCAGGAGATGACGCTGCCAGCGTCCCACTCTGCCGCAGCCCTACTCGTCTTCTCTACCGCCGTTGCAGGGCAACTCCTTCTCCACCGCCGCCGCTATTTCCAAGCCGATCGATCACCGCCGCCCGCCTCCCAGCCGCAACCCTAGCAGTGCCCCGCCCCTTGGGTCGCAGCTGTAGCCGCCGGTTGCCCCCCTCCTCACGGCGACCGAAACAGGGCAACTCACTACTGCTGCCTTGTTTCCAGCCGCGCCTCCACCAGCCGCGCCTCCTCCAACACTCCTCTTCCCCTCGAGCGTCGTCGCTACCCAACCGACCCATCACCGCTGTGGGCCACCGTGCGACGATCGCCGCTCGCCTCCCAACCGCCGCCGCTCCACCTAGCTTTGCATCTAACCGAAACAAAGCACACTTGCTCTGCCCTAGTTTTCAACCGCGCCACAACTGCGTGTGGTCGCTTGCTGCTGCCGGCTGTCGCCACCATCGCTACTACTGCCAGCTACTGTGCAAATGCCCTTGACTAGACATCAAAAACAAGAACTGGGGATTACCGACTTGCAATCGTACGCAATGGCTACCGATAACTCAGTGAAGGCACAAATGGAAGCGTTGGAAACCAGAATTGAAAATCGGCTACAAGAAACTCTTCATGATTTCAAAAAGAGCTTGTTGGAGCACTTTAGCGGGTTTCAACAAGATGGGAGCTCAAGTTCTATGTTGAACAGATCGGGAGATACAGGAAAAGGGCCCCAGGATGGTGACACACACTACCCACATATCAGGGTAGAATTTCCACGATGGGAAGATGAGGATCCGACCGGTTGGATCTCTAGGGCGGAAAAATTGTTTTGTTTTCACAGAACCCCAGAAGAATCCAAGGTAGAAGTGGCCTTAATCCAACTCGATGGAGATGCAATTCAGTGGTATGATTGGTATGAAACTTGCCATGAAATTCCATCGTGGGAGCAGTTTAAAAGAGGACTTCTTGTTCACTTTGGCCCATCCGAATATGAGAATGTTGATGGCCAACTCGCCAAAATTCGTCAGACTTTTACAGTGTTGGAGTATTAGAGTAGATTTGAAAGATTGTCCAACTAAGCTAGAGATTGGTCAGAACGATAACTTTTGGGTACATTTATTGAAGGGCTTATTCCCAAGATCTGGTGCGAGGTTAAGGCTCATCAACCCCACACTATGATGGCTGCGATTTCATTTACATGCCTACATGAAGAAAAAATCAGTGTGGAATATCGTCGAAACAGAGGTGCCAATAAACAGGTGATTAGCAGGCAACCTACTTCATCTACTCCTAGTCGAAACCACAACACTAGCAGACTAACCCGAGAGGAACTCAAAGAAAGGTTAGCGAAGGGTTTGTGCTGGCATTGCGATGAAAAGTAGAGTAAGGAGCATCGATGCAAACAAGGAAGACTTTTGATGATTGAACCGATCGAGGATGAACCGGAAGTAGAAGTATCGGATTCCAATCATGAAGAAGTGGAAACTAATGATGATGTTGAAGCCATCACAAATAAAGTGCATGCATTGGTTGGCTACTCTAATCCACAAACTATGAAAATTGGGGGAACTCTGAAACACCAGTCTGTCACTATTTTGATTGATACGGGTAGCACTAATAATTTTATGGATAGAAAAGTTACAGCCTGATTAGCTTACCACATCGAATGTTGTGACAAATTTAAAGTCAAGGTCGCCGATAGACGGATTTTAACCTATGACAGCAAGTGCTCAAAGATAAAACTAATTTTGCAAGGTCAAGAATTATTTGTGGATTTCTTTTTATTACCCTTGGAAGACTATGAAGTGGTGCTCGGAATTGAATGGCTATCAACCCTAGGTGATGTCTCCTGGAATTTTTCTAAACTGACTATGAAGTTCTTTATTAATGGAAGACAGGTGACTCTTAAAGGAAGACGTGGAGGTAAGGTTACAACTATCACTAGCCATCGGATGGAGCGGGTCCTTCAGAAGACACACACTGGATTTTTGGTGCAATTGCATAACATTGAAAAGGAAATGACAGTGAACATTCCCGCTGGAAATATTGAATCATTGCTAACAAAGTTTGCGGATATATTTATAGAGCCACACGGACTTCCACCTCTTAGATGTCATGATCATCGGATCCCACTATTACCCGAGAAGGCACCAACCAATGTCCGACCCTATAGATATCCACATTTCCAAAAGGCAGAGATAGAGAGGATTGTTACAGAGATGCTCAAAACAGGAGTTATACGAGCTAGTGTTAGCCCATATTCTTCCCCAGTCTTACTAGTCAGAAAGAAGGATGGCTCATGGCGGATGTGTGTCAACTATCGAGCACTTAACAACATTACAGTAAAAGATAAATATCCTATATCAGTAGTGGATGAACTGTTGGACGAATTGGGAGGAGCTTAGGTCTTCACTAAATTGGACCTACGATCGGGCTATCATCAAATCAGAGTACATGAAAGGGATGTTCAGAAAACTGCCTTCAGGACACATAACGGCCATTATGAGTTTCTAGTAATGCCTTTCGAGTTAACCAATGCGCCCTCTACCTTCCAGAGTTTAATGAATGATATATTTCGGGCTCATCTCCGTAAGTTTGTTTTGGTTTTCTTTGATGATATTTTAATATACAGCCATTCTCTAGAAAGTCATTTATTACATTTATGAATTATCTTTAATATTCTTCGTGAGCATGGTCTTTTTGTCAAGAAATCCAAGTGCAGTTTTGGGCAACTTGAGGTTGAGTACCTCGGCCATATCATATCTCAATAGAGTGTTGCAGTTGATCCTTCAAAAATCCAAGTGATGACAGACTGGCCAATTCCAAAGTCAATCAAAGCTTTAAGGGGGTTCTTGGGACTAATAGGCTATTATCGAAAGTTTATGAAGAATTATGACAAAATTAGTGCCCCCTTGATGTCACTTCTAAAGAAAAATGCATTCAGATGGTCAGAAGAGGCAACTCAAGCATTTCAATTCTTGAAAACTGCAATGACTACTATACCCGTGCTGGCTTTACCCGATTTTAATAAGATGTTTGTGATTGAATCTGATGCTTCTGGAGTTGGAATAAGGGCTGTATTAATGCAGGAAGGTCGGCCTATCGCTTATGCAAGTAAGCTCTTTCCCCTTCCCATTTGAGTTTATCTATTTATGACAAGGAGATGCTAGCTATAATACATGCAGCCACAAAATGGAGACCCTACCTAATTGGTCGACGGTTTCAAATACACACTGATCACAAAAGCCTCAAATATTTTCTAGAGCAAAATATTTCTTCTCCAGAGCAACAGAAATGGGTCACAAAGCTACTGGGATTCGATTATGAGATCATTTATAAAAAGGGGAGTGAGCATTTAGTAGCAGATGCCCTCTCACGCCTTCCAGAACAAGCTGAACTAGTAGCTATTTCTATTCCTATTTGCGAGACTTTGGAAGTTATCAGAAGGGAATGGATAAATAATCCTGAGATCCAAAACATCATTAAAAGATTAGAAGAAGCCTCAGGTTCTGTCTCAAATTATAGTTGGGATTCGATGGACTTACGCTATAAAGGCCGAATAGTGGTTGCCCCACATTCTTCTTGCCAAGCAATAATTCTGAAGGAGTTCCATTCATCACCAATTGCTGGTCACTCGAGATTTCTCTGCACTTATAAGCGAGTTCGACAACTTTTTTACTGGAAAGGTACGAAAAATTTTATCAAGAAATTTGTTACTGAATGTGATGTTTGCCAACGTCACAAAAGTGAGACAGTAGCCACCCTAGGCTTACTACAGCCCCTCCCTATTCCTGATGCTACTTGGACCGACATATCTATGGATTTCATTGACAGTCTCCCATCATCTCAAGGAAAGAGTACTATACTTGTAGTCGTGGATAGACTTACAAAATATGCTCATTTATGTGCTTTACGACATCCTTATACTGCTGCAAGTGTTGCTCGTATTTTTGTGAAAAACATAGCTAAATTGCATGGGAGTCCCCGTTCCATTGTTAGTGACAGAGACAATATATTTACTAGCTCCTTCTGGACAGAACTTTTTCGTTTACAAGGTACTCAGCTGAATATGAGCACTGCTTATCATCCGCAAACAGATGGGCAAACTGAAGTGGTAAATAGGTGCCTAGAAAATTACCTCCGATGCTTTACTAGTGACAAGCTGAAGGAATAGGTCAAATGGCTTTCCTGGGCAGAGTGGTGGTATAATACCTCTTACCATTCTTCTATTAAAATGACTCCATTTGAAGCAATTTATGGCCAACCCCCACCTACAATTACAAAGTATGTACCCGGTTCTTCTAAAGTTGATCAAGTGGACAAGGAATTGATGGATAGAAATAAGATTATTCAGCTTTTAAAGGATAACCTCACAACCGCACAAGCAAGAATGAAACAAGAAGCTGATAAACACCGAAGTGAACGAGAATTTACTATGGGTGATTGGGTTTTCCTTCTTCTTTAACCCTACAAGCAAACTTCCATAAAGGTCCGATCTTCCATAAAGCTATCTCCTCGGTTTTTTGGGCTTATAAGGTATTAGAACGCATTGGACCAATGGCCTACCGCTTGGGTTTGCCTGCTAGCTCTAAAATACATCTAGTCTTTCATGTTGCATGCCTTAAAAGGAAATTGGGTGAAGATGCAATAGTGCAGTGCCATTTTCCGGACACTTCTACTATTGGGGAAGTTCAAGCTCAACCACAAGTCATACTTGATCGACGAGTTACAATGTACCGCAGACATCCTGTAACTGAAGTGCTGGTGCAATGGGCCAACTTACCAAAGGAAGATGCCACTTGGGAGTCCTACAGCATGCTAAAGGAGAAGTTTCCAGAATTTGATGCTGCTTAGCCTTGAGGACAAGGCTGAACTAAAGGAGGCGAGATTGTTAGGATCCTTTTATTTTTCCTTTTATTTTTTATGCTTTCCTTTTATTTTCTGCGTATTTATTAAGTCTGTTTAGTTTAGCTAAAGTCGGAACTCTATAAATAGGAATGTAACTGCTTCTTTTCGATCATCTATGAAAAATACTATTTTTATCTTTTGACAAACCCTAGGAGGCCGATCCTCTCGAAGCGATCAAGGAGGGCCGATCCCCTCGAAGCGATCAAGGAGGCCGATCCCCTCAAAGTGATCATCCCCTTTCTCTTCTTCTTTTTTACGATAAGACTTTAGGGTCTTATCACTGCGTTACTCAAATACACATTAGATCATAACTTCATCAATTGATTTCATCATCAAAATCCGAGATTCAATAGTTTGGATCCTATGGATGAGATCCAATAAGATTAGGTAATTGGATATTAATCCAATATCCAATAAGTATAGGATCCATTAAGGGGTTAAGTTGTATGCACTTTTATAAATAGGAGGAACCTCATAGTTCATAGGCTTGAACTTCTGGTGATCACCCTTCATATTCTCCTTAGCCTTCTCTCATCAGCTCCGGTAGCCTTGTTGTGTGTATAGAGAGAGAGATCCTATAGTGATTTGAGTGTCATCGTTGTATCTATCATGTGGATCACTGCTAGATAGGCGTACGTAAGTTCTCATTCATCCTCTCATCAGATATAAAAATTTCATTGATATACGATCTCCCGTGATAACACTTCTCACATGATATATGTTTTCTATTTTGTGGTTTTCTTGTGTACCAATCGTCATACAATGATCAAGTACTTGACTTTAGAAAATCTGGTTTTATTTTTATTTTTCTTTATGTATGAGATGCCGATCCATGATTTCCCAATAGTGGTATCAAAGCTAGGTTCGTCATACAATGATTGGCTTATAAACTATATGTATTGTATTTAATCATGTAGAATTATTTTATGTGTTCTTATTGCATTTGATGTAGTTTTCAGATCCGAAAGATGCCTCATCTTGTTGTCTTAGAGCGGTCTTTCAATATCAAATTTGTTGATGCAAATGAAGGAAACAGGGGTAGCAATTGTTGCTACTTAGTGGATCGACCGAAGGTGACATGTGGTATGACTCATAGTTAGAAGGAGTTTTGACAAGTACGACTCATAGCTAACTCGGTATTGGGCCTAGAGGGTGTTAGGACCCTTTTTCTGAGCTTTGAATAATGTTTATTGAGTCTGTTTAGTTCAGTTGTTTATTGAGTACAGTTAGAGTCAGGTAGAGGTTTATTTAATATTTATTTATTATTAAAAGTCCAAGTCCTGGTGGACTCTAGGTGGAACTCTATAAATAGTGATGTAACCTTTTTTTAAATAAATCAATCAATCAATGAAATGTTATTCCACTCTGTGGACAAACCCTAGGAGGCCGATCCCCTCGAAGTGATCAAGGAGGGCCGATCCCCTCGAAGCGATCAAGGAGATGATCCCCTCGAAGCGATCATTATCATTCCATTTTCTCCCCTTTCTTCCATGATAATACCTTAGGGTCTTATCAATTGGTATCAGAGCGAGATAAGACTTTAGGGTCTTATCGATTGGTATCAGATCGATGATAAGACTTTGGGGTCTTATTATTTGGTATCAGAGTAGCGATCCTCGGCGTTCTCGCTGTAGTTCGTCATCTCAAAAAAAAAAAAAAAAAAAGAGAGAAGAGGTCAGCAACCGTCAATCGCACCCTGCTTCCCTTCTCCACCACCGTCGCCATTGTAGGGCAACCCATTCTCCACAGTCACCGCTGCTGCCCGGCCACCAAGTAGCTATCATCATCCAAAAAAAAAAAAAAGTAAAAGAGAGAAAGGAGAAGAGAGAAGGCCGGCAGCCCGCATCCGCTGCTTCCGGCTAGCCCACTCGCCGCCGATTGTAACCGTCACCGCTGCTCCCGGCCAACGACCAACCCCTCGTTCCTCAGCAATAGCGATCCCTCCACGCAGGGAACATAGCTACATCCCCGCATCCTTGCAGTAACCCTTCATTCCAATAGTGCTACCATCAATTGGTATCAGAGCAGCGATCCTCGGTGTTCTCATTGTAGTTCATCATCTAAAAAAAAAAAAAAAGAAAGGGAAAGAAAGAAAGAAAGAAAGAAAGAAAGAAAGAAAGAAAGAAGAGAAAGAAGAGAGAGAAGAAGAAGAAGCTGCAGCCACGCACCCCTGCTTCCCTTGCTTGCGGCCAGCCCACCGCTGGCCGTCGTTGCTCTCCGGCCAGCAATCGAGCCTGCCCCGCTTCCAGCCAGAGTCCACCATGGCCGTTGCCTCCCACTCGAGTCACCACCACTGCTAGGAGACGACGCTGCCAGCGTCTCATCCTGCCGCAGCTCGCTCCCCTTCTCAACCGCCGTTGCAAGGCAACTTCTTTCCAACCGCCGTTGCTGCTTCCCGGCCGCTCCATCACCACTGCCTGCCTCCCAGTCACAACCCTAACCAAGTCCCCCCCCTTGGGTCACAACCGCAGCCGCCAGTTGCCACAGCCCCTCGTTGTAGCGGTTGCAGAAACAGAGCTTCCTCTGTTGCCGCAGCCCCTCATCGATCGCAGTCGCGCCTCGAGCACCGTCGCCTTCCAGCCGACCCACCACCGCTGCCAGCCACCGTGCGATGACCGCCGCTCGCCTCCTAGCCACCGCTCCCCCTGGCTTGGCGAGAACGACCGCCACCACTCCACCTTGCTCTGCCCCCTTGGTGACCGAAATAGGGCAATCCTTTTGCTATTGCGAAGCAGTCGTCGGTCCTCTTGCTGCTGTGAACTGTCATGGACAAACTTTGAAACATGATGTTTGATGTAATGCTTATGTATGTCCATGTCTTTTGGTATGTTCATGCTTTATACAGCATGTAGAGGGATGGCCGAAGGCTTAATATGTTGAATCTCGGATTTTGATGATGAAGTCAATTAACAATTGTTTGACTAATCAGTGTGTTGAGATAAGTGTGCAGGATTAACTACGATGAAAGTAAGACATGTAGCAGGAGTTGCGCGGGAGTCATGACAATGATCACGTTGGAGTTTGAGAGCTCGACGGAAGTTCGGACAGTCGTCGAAGGTTCTGTAGGAACAAATCCGAGAAGTCCAGAAGCTTGCCAAAGGAGCTCGTCGGAACTTGCCAAGTGGATCGTCGCAGTCCAGAGTTTGCCGGAAGTCCGCAGGAGAATCACCGAGGGTTCATCGGATGATCGACGGAAGTTCGTCGGAAACTCGCCGGAAGAAGCGAGTGACGCACCGAAGCAAGCTGCAGAATATGTCTTAGGAAATAATCGTAGTTAGCACTTTGATTAAGTTAGAAATGGGAGGTGATCCCATTAGCTTAATCCTGGGGCAATTGGGC
Organism: Musa acuminata AAA Group; assembly: GCF_036884655.1. Classification (NCBI taxonomy): domain Eukaryota; kingdom Viridiplantae; phylum Streptophyta; class Magnoliopsida; order Zingiberales; family Musaceae; genus Musa; species Musa acuminata. Next base: position 11,335,326 of record NC_088329.1, on the reverse strand, counting down.
CCCTGAAGAACTCAAATTGGGTCGAATGGTTCAACCCATTCGGACCCAGGTTGCTGTGGGAGGTGCAACCGCCCAGGCAGGGAGGTAGCACCGCCCAGGCTATGTCTCCCAACGAGACTGGGCGGTGCAACCGCCCAGGGCTCAGTCTCCGAGCGAGACTGGGCGGTGCAACCTCCTCTGTCAGGAGGTAGCACCGCCAGAGCTCAAGTTTCGAGCTCTGCCAGGCGGTGCAACCTCCCCAGTTAGGAGGTGCAATCGCCTAAGCTCGGTCTTCGAGCTCTGGCAGAGAGGTGCAACCGCCCCTGACAGAGGTGGCACCGCCCAGAGGCTCAGTCTTCGAGCTATGCCAAGCGGTGCAACCTCTCCAGTCAGGAGGTGCAACCGCCTGATCCCGGAATTCCGGGATTTGATCGTTTTGAGCTCCAAATTTGAACTGGGTTGGGGCCTATAAATACCCCACCCATTCAGCACTGAAAAGATACAGAACTACACCGAATTCTTGATCTTTTCTGTGATTCTAAGAGCTCAAATTTGTGTTAAGTCCAAAAGTTCTCCTCTTTCTGTTCTTCAAGTCTTGAGTTGTAAAGAGAGGAGAGAAAGGTTCTGTAAGGGTTGTCTCCTGAGCCCGTCAAAAGGAGTGAAACTGTAAAAGGGCAGTTGGCCTTCGCTTATTGAAGGAAGGCCTCTAGTTGACGTCGGTGACCTCGTCGGTGGAGGAAGCCAAAAGTGGAGTAGGTCAAGACTGACCGAACCACTCTAAATCTCTGGTTTGCTTTCATTTTGAGCACTTTATCATTACTGCAAACCTCCTACATAGCTACTGCTCTCTGCGCTTTTACGAACAAGTTTCTAAGTTCTGTTCTTTCCGAATCTGCATTCAGACGTAAATCGGTGTTTTCGTACGATCTCTACATTGCGGTTTACACTTACGTTTCGATTCTATTTATAACTGCAAACTGTCTTCTGCGCTTTTACGAACGAGTTTCTTTGCAGTTTACGTTTACGTCTTGATTCTGTTTATAATTGCAAACTGATTTCTGCGCTTTTACGAACGAGTTTCTCTGCAGTTTACGTTTACATTCCATTTATAACTGCAAACTGACTTCTGCGCTTTTACGAACGAGTGTCTAAGTTCAGATCTTTCCGAATCTACGTTTTGACGTAAAACTGTGTTTAGACGCAAACTGCGCTTAGACGCAAACTGCGCTTAGATGCAATCTGCGCTTAAGACGCAAACTGCGCTTAAACGCAAACTGCGCTTAGACGGAATCTGAGCTTCAACGCAATCTGCGCTTAGACGTAAACTGTGCAAACTGCGCTTAGACGCAATCTGAGCCTAAGACGCAAACTGCACTTAGATGCAAACTGCGCTTAGTCGCAATCTGCATTTAGACGCAAACTGCATTTAGACACAAACTGCATTTAGACGCAAACTGCGTAAACTGCGCTTAGACGCAAACTGTGTTTAGACGTAAACTGTACTCAATCATAAGTAATCTTAGAATCGGCTTTTGCATCAAAATAGTTTCTATCAAACAAACTCAGCTTTCATTTTTAATTGCTGAAAGATTTCCGCTGCACTAATTCACCCCCCCCCCCCCCTCTTAGTGCTCTCGATCCTAACAATTGGTATCAGAGCCCGGTTAACTCCCAAACGGATTAAAACCCAAGAGAGATGGCTTACGCCGGAAACCAAGAGGGCCATTCCATTACACATCCACCCATGTTTAATGGGATGGACTACACCTATTGGAAGACCCGAATGAGGATCTTTCTTATTTCTATGGACGTTGAACTCTGGAATCTTGTCGAGAATGGTTTTTCAAAGTCTTCTCTTCCAATGATCGATTGGAACGATTCGGAGAAGAAGGCTTTTGCTCTTAATGCAAAGGCTATGAATGCCTTATTTTGCGCACTTGACAAAAACGAGTTTAATTGTGTTTCGATTTGTGAAACTGCATTTGATATTTGGCACACACTCGAGGTGACTCATGAAGGCACAAGTAGAGTGAAAGAGTCAAAAATCAATCTTTTGTTACACTCTTTTGAACTTTTTCGGATGAAACCGAGTGAGACTATTGGCGACATGTTTACCCGTTTCACGGATGTTGTCAACGGTCTAAAAGGACTCAAAAAAAGTTTTTCGGATTTTGAGCTCGTAAATAAGATACTAAGATCCCTTCCTAAGAGTTGGGATCCTAAAGTCACTGCTATTCAAGAGGCAAAAGATCTAAACAACTTCCCTCTTGAAGAACTAATTGGGTCATTAATGACCTACGAGATGACTTGCAAAGCTCATGAAGAGCAAGAAGACATCCTTCCAAAGAACAGGAAGGATATGACACTTAGAACTTTGGAAGACCACTTAAGAGAAAACTCAAGTGATGAGGACTATGACGATGACCTGGCACTTCTAATAAGAAAATTTAAAAAGTTCATTAAAAGAAACAAGTTTAAGAATGATACTAAAAATAAACTTGAACCCAAGAAGGATCAAGTTATTTGCTATAAGTGCAAAAAGCCGGGACACTACAAGAGTGACTGTCCTCAAGCCAAGAAGAGAACAACAAAGAAGAAGGCGCTCAAAGCAACATGGGATGATTCGAGCACGTCTGAAGAAGAGGAGTCTAACACCGAGCAAGTTGCTCATTACGCCTTAATGGCCATCGGAGATGAGGTAACGAATTTATTAGATGCTGAGTTATCTTTCGATGAATTATTAAATGCCTTCCATGACTTATTTGATGAATGCAAGATTATCAATAGAAAATACAAATTGTTAAAAAAAGAACATGATAGTCTTACTTGTGATTTTGATAAGTTAAAAATTGAACATCATGATAGTTTAAATTCATGTATCAAATGTCATGATCTAGAAACTTTTCAAAAAGAAAACCTGCTACTCAAGGACACCTTGAAGAAATTCGAGGTTGGTAGCAAGTCATTGAACATGATCCTTGCAAACAAGGGTCACGTTCCAAAAAGAAGTGGAATTGGATTTGTGAGAAGTCCTCACCTAAATCCAACCACCTTTATAAAAGGCCCCATCTTACATGTTCAACACCAAGCAAAATGTAACTTTTGTTGCAAAATTGGACACAAGACACTTTACTGTCCATTCAAGAAAATTAGTCCAAACAAACTGATTTGGGTTCCTAAACTCTATGCAACATGATAAACAATGTAGATCTATCTTTGAGGCACCCAAAAGCAAATGGGTACCTAAAAATTATCCTTTCTTGTAGAAACCCACATCATCGCAAGCTAGGAGCAAGAGATCCATCTTGATAGTGGATGCTCAAGGCATATGACCGGAGATCCATCTCAATTCTCTAAGCTCACTAGCAAAGACGAAGGCTATGTCACCTTCGGAAACTACAACAAGGGTAAAATCACAAATACGACCTAGATACAATCCTGTTTAACTTTTCAAGAATTAGAAACATATGATTCTCAAATTCACATATCCCTGGATTTTCGAACCCATCAATTTCATCCTTTCATAACCTTCTAACTTAACTCGTATCATGAAATCACTAACTCTGTCATGATCTTGCAAAACTTATCAACTTGAAGAAACTATCACAAACTTGTGTACGACATTGAGAATGTACACGTTAAAAATCTACCTTGATCGTACCAAAGTCTCTGTCTTAAATTGAAAATTCTTACGTAATTACGTAGGAAAAGTTGAATGAAAACTCTCCTCAAGACGAAAAATTTTCAGATCAAGTACTCACCAGGCGGTGGCACCGCCCCAGCTGGAGGTAGCACCTCCAGCTGTCACGGGTTGCAAGCGGTTGCATCGCTCCAGCCAGAGGTGCAACCGCCCGCAACTCTGCCCCTTTATAACTCAAGCTAGTGCCGGCGGTGAAACCGACCCCAACTCATTTCCTTCCCTCCTCTACTCTCCTAAGTCTCCTCCATCCTCATTTCCCTCATCTCAGCATCCCAAATACTCTTCATTTCGAAGCAAAGCGTCAACATTCCTTCCCTCTCTTGAAGTTCCCTCTCTTGAAGATCTCATTAAGGTAATCTCTAAAACTCTGTTTCTTGATTCATTTGCTTTTGCTCATCACTATTATTCTAAACAGCAGTAGTTATGGGATCTAGAAGATCCTCAAGGGACAAGGGAAAGAGGAGATTAGTAGAAGATTTTGATTCCACCCTTTTTGATTCAAAATACCATGCTGAAAAATTTTCCTCTTTTGAACTTAGGAATGTTAACAAGGAAAAATACGTAGATTTAAGTGAGCTAAGAGACTTAGAAACAATCCAGTGGTTTGCAAACTTAGATCTACTCCCTATCCTACAAATTAATGAACCCATCTATCCAAGACTAGTAAGATTGTTTTACAACAACATACTAGTAGATGAAGAAGAAAGGATGTCCACCTATCTCTTAGGACAACATATTTCGATTACGGATAGATTCATTTGCGACATGATAGGCATTCCCATGAAAAGTAGAGGACTTTACTTTAAAGGAGCATGGGATGATGAAAATGTTGGAACAACATACGTTGAAGCCCTACAAACAATTTTTGCTAATCCGAACTTAGAATTTGTTCCTAAAAGTTGTGAACATTTACTGCCTCTAAATACTAAGGTACTTCATCACATCCTAACTAGCATCATTCTTCCTAAACAATATCATCATGATGAAGTAAGCCAATTAGAATTAGGAACTATATATATGATCATGAAAGGACATGACATCTGCCTTGGTTATCTAATCCAACAAAACATGTTAGAACTAGCAAAAAAAGACATGATACTCCCATATGGTGGTATGATAACTAGAATAATGAAAGCCTATGATATTCTGATACCACCGGAAGAAGAAGTAATAAAAGTAGATAGATTCAGCATAATTAATAAAAATCTACTTCACCGACTGAGATGTTTTTATAGAAACGGTAACTGGGTTAGAATGCCAAGAAGAACTGATCCCCCTCAACCTGAACCAGAACCGAAAACACCTGTCTTTAGGGGTACCCAATCTCCTTCGATCTGTCCCTTTGAGGAAACACATCTATTGGAGCAAACTCACACGTCATCTGTCGAAGACATCGGGATTCGGATGGATCGATTCGAACAAAGACAAGAACGACTTGAACATCGACAAGATCAAATCCTAACTGAGCTACAGCAAATACATCGACAATTTGATTCTTTATTTAGGCACTTTAATCTTCCACCTCATGAATAAACTTGTATGAATACAATCATCCGCTATTGTTGTAAACTCCTCATGGACTTTATCTTTAATATGGCATGTTGAAAACTCCTTATGTTACTCATCATGAAGGACTTTGTCTTTAATATGGTTACCTGCTATGTTGTAAACTCCATATGTTACTCTTTACCTTGATCTGTAAGCATATGCAAAGTCACAAACATCTCTTGTTGTTTATCTCAGATTTTACATTGAAACTAAATGTTTTGAAAACCTTATGCCTTGATAAATATAAAGTGACATACCAATGTAGTTGATAAGTCAGCAATATGACTTGATACGAAACATCAACTAGCTGATATCTTTACAAAACATCTAAGTGAAGAACAATTTGATTTCATAAGAAGAGAATTAGGAATGTTGATGTGTCCGAATACTTAAACTAGTTAAAATTATTTTTCGGACGTTATTGATTACTATTACATGCCTTGGTATCACTTGATCAAATAACATGTTGAAAATTATGTGACAAATGTTTTTGGAAATTAGTAGCTTACTCATATCCGAATGCATTGAAAAGTTCATCTTATTTTCGGTTTGAATGCTAAAAATAGGATTTTCCTGTACACTCTTATGAAAACCTTTGAAAAATGAGTTTTCTCCTTCAAGCAAAGAACTATAACATAACAAGGAGAAGAAATATTCAATGCATGTCAAGCCTTCCTTTATGTGCTTGATAACCTGCTGGAATGACATCTACCATGCTTTTTAAGAATGCTACCATGCTTTTTGTTGATGACAAAGGGGGAGAAATATATGAATTGATATGTTTGCTAATATATGAATTGATATGTTTGCTATCACTAATGATGATCACTGATGCTGATATGGTTGATGATATGGTTGCTATCACTGATGCTATGATTAGGCCATACTTGCATCACCAAGAAATATATGATTGCCATATGCCTTGTATCAAGATATCAAACAAAAATTTGCATCGAACGAACTGATATCTTACCATGTGATGCAATGCTACGAACTGATATCTTACCATGTGATGCAATGCTACACTTGCTAAAATATTTGAAATGTGTACATCATGTAATGATATCAAAATCTTGTTTCACAGCTTTACATGTCGATATCTTACAATATGATGAATTGCTACAATTACAATCATTCAAACTTGTTAAATTTGAAAATGTATGTCAAGCCTTGACATCATCTTCAAAGAGATACATTATGATAGGAATCATAATGGGAATATGTCTCTTGAATTTATAAAGTTTTTAAATTCAAGAAGTATGGCATATTGACAGGGGGAGTTAAGGTTAACTCCATTATCAATTGATTGTCATCATCAAAAAGGGGGAGATTGTTGAATCTCGGATTTTGATGATGAAGTCAATTGACAATTGTTTGACTAATCAGTGTGTTGAGATAAGTGTGCAAGATTAACTACGATGAAAGTAAGACATGCAGCAGGAGTTGCGCGGGAGTCATGACAATGATCACGTTGGGAGTTCGAGAGCTCGACGGAAGTTCGGACAGTCGTCGGAGGTTCTGCGGGAACAAATCCGAGAAGTCCAGAAGCTTGCCAAAGGAGCTCGTCGGAACTTGCCAAGTGGATCGTCGCAGTCCACGAGTTTGCCGGAAGTCCGCAGGAGAATCACCGAGGGTTCATCGGATGATCGACTGAAGTTCGCCGGAAACTCGCCGGAAGAAGCGAGTGACGCACCGAAGCAAGTTGCAGAATATGTCTTAGGAAATAGTCGTAGTTAGCACTTTGATTAAGTTAGAAATGGGAGGTGATCCCATTAGCTTAATCCTGGGGCAATTGGGCCCTGAAGAACTCAAATTGGGTTGAATGGTTCAACCCATTCGGACCCAGGTTGCTGTGGGAGGTGCAACCGCCCAGGCAGGGAGGTAGCACCGCCCAGGCTATGTCTCCCAGCAAGACTGGGCGGTGTAACCGCCCCAGCCAAGAGGTGCAACCGCCCAGGGCTCAGTCTCCGAGCGAGACTGGGCGGTGCAACCTCCTATGTCAGGAGGTAGCACCGCCAGAGCTCAAGTTTCGAGCTCTGCCAGGCGGTGCAACCTCCCCAGTCAGGAGGTGCAACCGCCTGAGCTCGGTCTTCGAGCTCTGGCAGAGAGGTGCAACCGCCCCTGACAAAGGTGGCACCGCCCAGAGGCTCAGTCTTCGAGCTCTGCCAGGCGGTGCAACCTCTCCAGTCAGGAGGTGCAACCGCCTGATCCCGAAATTCCGGGATTTGATCGTTTTGAGCTCCAAATTTGAACTGGGTTGGGGCCTATAAATACCCCACCCATTCAGCACTGAAAAGATATAGAACTACACCGAATTCTTGATCTTTTCTGTGATTCTAAGAGCTCAAATTTGTGTTAAGTCCAAAAGTTCTCCTCTTTCTGTTCTTCAAGTCTTGAGTTGTAAAGAGATGAGAGAAAGGTTCTGTAAGGGTTGTCTCCTGAGCCCGTCAAAAGGATTGAAACTGTAAAAGGGCAGTTGGCCTTCGCCTATTGAAGGAAGGCCTCTAGTTGACGTCGGTGACCTCGTTGGTGGAGGAAGCCAAAAGTGGAGTAGGTCAAGACTGACCGAACCACTCTAAATCTCTGGTTTGCTTTCATTTTGAGCACTTTATCATTACTGCAAACCTCCTACATAGCTACTGCTCTCTGCGCTTTTACGAACAAGTTTCTAAGTTCTGTTCTTTCTGAATCTGCATTCAGACGTATATCGGTATTTTCGTACGATCTCTACATTGCGGTTTACACTTACGTTTCGATTCTATTTATAACTGCAAACTGTCTTCTGCGCTTTTACGAACGAGTTTCTTTGCAGTTTACGTTTACGTCTTGATTCTGTTTATAACTGCAAACTGATTTCTGTGCTTTTACGAACGAGTTTCTCTGCAGTTTACGTTTACATTCCATTTATAACTGCAAACTGACTTCTGCGCTTTTACGAACGAGTGTCTAAGTTCAAATCTTTTCGAATCTACGTTTTGACGTAAAACTGTGTTTAGACACAAACTGCGCTTAGACGCAATCTGCGCTTAAGACGCAAACTGCGCTTAAACGCAAACTGCGCTTAGACGCAATCTGAGCTTCAACGCAATCTGCGCTTAGACGCAAACTACGCAAACTGCGCTTAGACGCAATCTGAGCCTAAGACGCAAACTGCACTTAGATGCAAACTGCGCTCAGTCGCAATCTGCATTTAGACGCAAACTACATTTAGACACAAACTGCATTTAGACGCAAACTGTGTAAACTGCGCTTAGACGTAAACTGTGTTTAGACGTAAACTGTACTCAATCATAAGTAATCTTAGAATCGGCTTTTGCATCAAAATAGTTTCTATCAAACAAACTCAGCTTTCGTTTTTAATCGCTGAAAGATTTCCGCTGCACTAATTCACCCCCCCCCCCCTCTTAGTGCTCTCGATCCTAACATAATAGTCCCATTTTAATTAGATTGGTGGCCGCTTTAGGCTTGTAAATAAAGGTTGTGTCATGTGGACACGTGTGAGAGATTTTCGATCTGTAATGGACCATTTTAACCCTTTGTTGTGCAACTGTTCAGAGCTTGTAAAGTCTGTTTGTAATTTGCATTGTTTATGAAGTGTTTTCGGAGATGTTTGCTTGTGGATCCCGAATGAAGCGTTTTCTCTAACCCGTTCTCTCTTTTGTGGGTCCTAAGGGATCATGGGAGGCAAGGGGAGGCTGACCTTTACGGACGGACACGCGAGGGTGTCGCACGACTTAGGCAATACTAGCTAAGTCTGTGACAGATGGTATAAGAGCGGGACAAGCACTCATAGAAACACTTAGCATGCAAATGTGGGAGACCTAGCGGGGCTGCGTTGAGGGCAATCAGCACACGCTCGACCGTTTAAGGGAAAACGGGCATGGAGAAGTAGGGAAAAAGGAGTCGCTCGGAGGAGTGGTCATATGAGATTGGCATTTAGAGGAATGGCCAACCCTTCGCGCAAGAGGCACCATGAGAACAGGCAAGCTTGGAAGAATGTGGAGCGCACAAAGGGTGGGATGGCTGAGTTTGAGCTACGGCTCAACATTGACAACTATACTTGATGGTGCTCAAGGCAAGCGAGGTACTTGGTAAAGGATGAGACCATGTAAGGTGGAATGAGTTGCTCAGCGACCGAAAGAGTTGTACAAAGCTCACAGAGGTGAGGGGAATTGCTAACTCAAAGAATTCGGTACTCATGCATGGGCTTGTATGCGGACGATGGAATGTTCGTGGCTATCTCAAGGCGACCGAAACTCAGCGCCATGGAGCATTGAAACTTTCTCTTCGGCATGTGAAGGATACGTCCGTAGGAGGCTGAAGTATGTAGTGTGTTCAGCATATTGCTAGGCCTTGAGGGATGCAGTGGGGGCTGTATTGACGTGGAGTTGCAATCTAGCAAGTGCGTTTGCAGGAGGCAGAACAATATGCAGTTTGTTCAGCAAATCAGAGTAGTCCAAGGGGATGGTGGTCTCCAAAACGAAGAGAGATATTACTCCAACGGGATAGATATCTAGGAGGGATAAGTCCCGGCTTTCCAGAGGGAGAATCAGGTGCAACAGACCGCACATTTTGAGGAGGAGTACCTCAACAAACAACAACTCCACGAAGCTCAATGGATCGAGCAAGCGGTGAGAAGTTGTCGAATGATCTCGCTTAAGAGAATGTATTGGTGGATGCATTGCGAGATCAAGTGGGGGAGCAATCTAAGGTAACACAAATGAAGGCACACTAGGAGTCGATATGAAGATCAAACTCAAGGGAGGGCTGACCCATGGAATGGTGGGCGCGAGTGCCACCATCAACTTAATGCAAAACGAGGAGAAGAGAAACTTGGGTGTAACTTGGCGAAGTATCCAAGCCGCATGAAGGGAGCCAGCATAGAAGATGGAATATGGAGCGGAGGCACAGTGCTTTCCTTGGACAGAGGTCAAGGACATGAACTCTTGTAGAGGCAAGAGCAGGATCATGTTGTTCCATGGGTTCTTCATTCTGACGGAGCGGACTCATCTTGCATGGTGCCAAAGACGAAGGGAGCTTCTGGGCACATGCACCTTATCTCGGAGAAGCATTTGATGGAGGAACTAAGGCGACTCAACTTGCGGAGGCGAAGTTGGGTTCAGAAGGCCTTGGCACGGGGCAAGAGGACGCGGAGGCTAGTACTCTTGAAGAATATGCCACAGTGTTGCTAGTCAAGTTGTTAGGTAGAAAGCGATGCGCAGCGGAGATTGTACTGGTAGGGGCAGAGGCCCAAGATCCAGACAACGGTGCACCATTTTCAGCGAAGTTGGTGGACTTCGGGAGCTACTAGGCGACGGACTATCCTAGAGCGGTGCTTCATCTAGGTGTGACCCAAGAGTGGGTGGATAAAGGTCGATTGCCAAAGGAGCGAACAAAATCGAAGTTGAAGGAGACCCTACGATGTATTGGCAAAGGCCACACATGAAGGGATCACGGTTGAAATTTTTATGACATCTTTGACACTTCCTAAGAGCAGATTTTCCTTTGGTTTTGTCAAAAAATTCTTAATATAAACCATTGATATTTTATGTCTAATCTGCTATACTTGAAAATCTGCACTATAAAATTTCAGCCACATAGCACTGTTTGTTTGATCTTGATACTACGTTGTTTCTATCCAAATCTCTACGAAATTTTTATGATAGCTTTGACACTTCCTAGTAGTGGATTTCCTTTTGGTTTTATCAAAAAATTCTTAATATAACCTACTGATCTTTTACATCCAATCTGCTATACTTAAAAATATGTGCTGTAGAAACTTTCAGCCGCATATTGTTGCCTTAACCCATCTATTTGCAATCTTTTTTGAATGAAATTTCTTAGACACTTCATAGATCATCTTGGCTTCCATCTATGATTGATCTATTAAGAAATTTATCTCAAAAAATGATTTTGTGTTGCTGCAAATTTTCATCGTAACTTGCTGAAATTTCTCGACGAGAATTCTGTAATCGCAACTTGCACCAATTTCCTTGCTGTTATACTGCCGAAATTTTCTTGATTAAATTAGATATCCTTACTATCATATAAACTATGATTTTGCTATCAATTCCCTCCTCAATTCTCTCAAGTTTTTGGTGGAATTTACGTCGAGAAACCGTTGTTTCTTCGACGACAATTCTACTCTTACAAGACAGCACATACTTGCTGCAAGTTCCACTTATTTCTATCAAACCTTTGCTATCATCTACCACAGATCCAAAACTTTCATCTACAGCCCTAAAACTCCACCAAACCACACCCTCAAATTGCACCCAAAATAGCCACAAAACAAGCCTAAACCGTAGCCTACATCCACCGATCTACCAACCCTTTCGACCATTACCTCTCTCAACCAATACATGCCTTTAACCCAACAACAAAAGAGAGATCTTAACATCACAGATTTGGTGGCATATACTATGGCATCTGAGGAGGTAATTAACGCTAAATTCGAAGCCTTCGAGGTGCGAATGGAGGATAAGATTCGAATGCTCTTTACCGTGTTGAATCTCGTATTTTGATGATGAAACTACTTGATATATGTTTATGATTTAATCTGCGTTTTGAGTGATGCAGGATGCTTCGATCAGGATGAGACAATTAAAGCAGGAAAATCATGTTGTGCCGGAGGAACATGTCAGAAGATTGGACGTCGGGCCGGTGGATCGGTCGACATATCAACAGAAGGCTTCGGGCCGTGGACTCAGGCATCGGGCCAAGAAGAGCAGGTATTGTGCCAAGGATATCAGAGTTGCGGAGTCAACTGGCCGATTGGGCAATAGGCTGCAGGAGAGGACGATGCGCCGAAGAATCAGACGAAGCGTCGAGGGACCAATGACATGCCGGACAACTTGGTTAATTGCTTATGATTAATTGTCTCGATCGAAGTTTTGTTTTAAGTGTGCGGGATTAACTACGATGGAAGAAAGACATGCAGCAGGAGTTGCGCTAGAGTCAAGACAATGATCACGTTGGGAGTTCGAGAGTTCGACGGAAGTTCGGACAGTCATCGGAGGTTCTGCAGGAACAAATCCGAGAAGTCCATGAGCTTGCCAAAGAAGCTCATCGGAACTCGCCAAGTGGATCATCGCAAGTCCAGGAGTTTGCCAGAAGTCCGCAGTAGCATCACCGAGGGTTCAACGGATGATCGACGGAAGTTCGCCGGAAGCTCGCCGGAAGAAGCGATTGACGCACCGGAGCAAGTTGCAATAAATGTCTTAGGAAAAATCGTAGTTAGCACAATGATTAAGTTGGAAATGGGAGGTGATCCCATTAACTTAATCTTGGGGCAATTGGGCCCCTAAAAAACCCAAATTGGGTCGAATGGATCAACCCATTCGGACCCTGATTTCTAGCGGGAGGTGCAACCGCCCAAGCCAGGAGGTAGCACCGCCTAGGCTAAATCTCCGAGCGAGACTGGGCGGTGCAACCACCCCAGCCAGGAGGTAGCACCGCCTGGGCTCAGTCTCCGAGCAAGACTGGGCGGTGCAACCTCCCTTGACAAGAGGTGGCACCACCTGAGCTCGATCTTCGAGCTTTGGCAAGCGGTGCAACCGCCTCAGTCAGGAGGTGCAACCACTTGAGCTCAGTCTTCGAGCTCTAGCAGGAGGTGCAACCGCCCCTGACAGGAGGTGGCACTGCCCAGAGGCTCAGTCTTCAAGCTCTGCCAAGCGGTGCAACCGCTCCAATCAGGAGGTGCAACCGCCTGATCCCGGAATTCCGGGAATTGACAGTTTTGAGCTCCAAATTTGAACTGGGTTGGGGCCTATAAATACCCCACCCATTCAGCACTGAAATAGCACAGACATACACCGAAATCTTGATCTTTTTCTGTGATTCTTAGAGCTCAAAATTGTTGTAAAGACCAAAAGTTCTTCTCCCTCCTTTCTTCCAAGTTCTGAGTTGTAAAGAGAGGAGAGAAAATTCTGTAAGGGTTGTCTCCTAAGCCCGTCAAAAGGAGTGAAACTGTAAAAGGGTGGTTGGCCTTCGCCTATTGAAGGAAGGCCTCTAGTTGACGTCGGTGACCTCGTCGGTGGAGGAAGCCAAAAGTGGAGTAGGTCAAGATTGACCGAACCACTCTAAATCTCGGTTTGCATTTACTTTGAGCATATTATCTTTACTGCAAACCTCCTCTGAAGCTTACCACTTTCTGCGCATATACGATCGGGTTTCAAGCTTTGCACTTTCCGAATCAGCGTTTAGACGTAAATCAGTTTCTTCGTGCGAACGTCGTATTTCAGTTTGCGCTTATATTCTGGTTTTCATCATAACTGCAAACTGCCTTCATAGATTGACTTTAACATCATCTTGCTCGTTCTTAAGTTAAAGTAATCTTAGAATCGGCTTTCACACAGAAATCATTTTTATCGTTTGAATGCAGTTTCGTTTTAATCGCAGAAAGTTCTCCGCTGCACTAATTCACCCCCCCTCTTAGTGCTCTTGATCCTAACAATTGGTATCAGAGCCCGGTATTTCTCATTTCGGATTTACACCCGAGAGAAATGGCTCTTCATGGCTTTCAAGAGGGCTTATTGATTTTTCGTCCACCATTGTTTAACGGATTGGACTACACTTATTGGAAAACTCGAATGAGAGTTTTCTTGATTTCTATGAATTTTGATTTATGGAATATCATTGAAAACGATTTTCAACTTCCCTCTAAACCGATGAACGAATGGTCGGATTTGGAGAAGAAGTATTTTTCTTTAAACGCAAAGGCTATGAATGCCTTATTTTGCGCTTTAGACAAAAATGAATTCAATCGGATTTCTACGTGCGAAACGGCTTTTGACATTTGGCGAACACTTGAAATCACGCACGAGGGAACTAGTAGAGTCAAAGACTCGAAAGTTGACATTTTATTGCATGATTTTGAGCTTTTTCGAATGCAACCAAGCGAGACTATAGGCGACATGTACACCCGTTTCACGGATGTCGTCAATAGTTTAAGAGCTCTTAGAAAATGTTTTTCGGATTTTGAACTCGTAAACAAGATTTTGCGTTCTCTTTCTAAGAAGTGGGATTCAAAAGTAACTGCAATACAAGAAGCTAAAAACCTAAACAACTTACCACTTGAAGAACTAATTGGTTCGTTGATAACATATGAAATGGTGCACAATGCACATGATGAACATGATGGACAAAATCACCTTCCAAAGAACAGGAAGGATTTGGAACTCTGGACAAATGAATACCACTTGAGCGATGACTCAAGTGATGAGGACAATGATGAACTTGAACTTCGAACACTAAATCTTAATAAGTTTATTAAACAAAAATCTAAAATAAACAATAAACTTGAACGAAGGAAGAGGCCAAAGAAGAAGAAAACAAAGTGGGATGAATCGAGCTCCTCTGAAGATGAGGAGAAAATCAAGAAAGGCAAGGTGGCAAACTACGCCTTAATCGCATTCAATGATGAGGTAATCGAAATCCCCCTAATTTATTTTGAAATTACTTGATGCTTTCATGATGTATTTTCTCTTTTAGTTTAGAATTAATTTTCCTAAAAATTACATGTAAAAAAAAAAATTATGATCATGCTAAGTAATTTCGAAAATGATAATATTGCATATTTTATGATAAACAAATAAAATGATCTTGATTGAAAATTTGAAATCATGGTTAAGAAGTAATAATGTGTATTACGTTGATTTCCATTGTTACTTCTCGATTTTGATTAAAAATCATGTTTAATTTGAAGTTATGATTAATGAGTATATATTTTTGAAATTATGTATGATGATTCTTGATAATTATGGATTATCGTTTTTCATGATAATAACAGTGGCTTTAAAAACTGATGCATGTTTGACATAAATGAGATAGGCATGGTTATATGAAATAGTGTAAGTGTCATGCTTGACGATTGTATACTCAATGATACATAATGATGTAATAAAAACACTAAATGTTTGGATACCATGATTTATGATTTTATGCATGAGATTTTAAAGTTATACATAATGATTTTTGTGACTTATTGGTCTTGATGGTTTTATGATAAAATTCATTTTACGATCCTAAACGTTGATGCATGTTTTCATTTGACATAAATGAAAAGGCATGCTTACATGAAATCGATCACTTAAGATGAAACATTTAAAAAAGGGGGAAAAATATATTATCAATGAAATCATGAATCTATTTATGTTATAAATTTTGTGAGCCATAAAAATGATTTTGATGATTTAAATTTGAAATGAGTTTTATCAAAATCATGATCATGATTTGTCAAATTGAATGAATTGAAAATAAATGATGATTTTTCTCTTGAATGATTGTGACCTGTATTCCTTGTATTCATGATATGATTTTTATGCAATTCTTTGTATTCATGGAAGGTTTATCTCATCACCCAATTATTTTCTTCTTGATATTCCTTATGTGATGATATGAATACATGAAATATTCATTAATTTATTTTGATGTATACAAATGAAAAGTTATGATCATGCATGGTAGGATATAATTTAACAAAATTGATACTATCATGATATGAAACATTTATGATTTGCAATGATGCACGCAATACTTGAGCTTTTTAATTATGATGTGATGTATTGCATATGATATGTATCATGAATGCTTTAAATGATGAATGTTTGGTATCATGATCAACATGTTGATAAATGCTTAAAAATTTTAGTGTTTGAGTATCATGTATGACATACCCATTAATGATGATTGATTTTTTTTTCGGTATCGTGCATGAAAAATAAGGCTTTTGAAATTATGTATGTTTTAATTTGATACTTACCTTTGTCATAATCAAAAAAGGGTCTTCCCTTCTTTTTGACAATGACAAAGGGGGAGCAAGAATTTCTAGTGTGGACATCATGAAAAGAGGCAAACTAGCTAGCTTACACAATTCAAGAAGAAAGCAAAAATGACACTTCTCAAAAGAGAAGAAAGAGCTTGTTATCTTGAACATCACAAGCTTGCCAAACAAAAATTGCAAAAGTGCTATCTTGCCTATCTCAAGAAGCAAAACTTGCATATCATAAAAATTTACTAGCTTGCAACTTGCATATTTCAAGAAGCAAGAGTTGCCTTCTTGAACATCTCTAAATTGCTAGCTTGCAAGTTCTAAAATGTTGTAACATTGCTAGCTTGCATGTTCTAAAAGTGCTATCTTGTATGTTGTAAAACTTGCATATCTAAAACTTGATAGCTTGAATGTTCTAAGCATGATGTAACATTTGCTAAATTTTTTGGCTTCAAAACTGCATGATGATAAAACTTAATATTATGTTTTTCATGCAATGAGTTGAACCAATATCACAAACACTTGATTGTGGTACTTCTCCTTTTTGTTGATGACAAAGGGGGAGAAGTATGTTGATGACATGACATGTTATGCATAAGTTTATGCATAAGTTCATGATGACGTGTTGCAAGTATTCATGATGAATATTGCAATGACTTGAATTCAGTTTGAATTCAAGATTCTATCAATATGACATATTGATAGGGTGAGTTTGTTTAAACTCTAAGAGTTAAGTTTAACTCCGTCATCAAGTGGTTGTCATCATCAAAAAGGGGGAGATTGTTGAATCTCGTATTTTGATGATGAAACTACTTGATATATGTTTATGATTTAATCTGCGTTTTGAGTGACGCAGGATACTTCGATCAGGATGAGACAATTAAAGCAGGAAAATCATGTTGTGCCGGAGGAACATGTCAGAAGATTGGACGTCGGGCCGGTGGATCGGTCGACGTATCGACAGAAGGCTTCGGGCCGAGGACTCAGGCATCAGGCCAAGAAGAGCTGGTATTGTGCCAAGGATATCGGAGTTGCGGAGTCAACTGGCCGATTGGGCAATAGGCTGTAGGAGAGGACGATGCGCCAAAGAATCAGACGAAGCGTCGAGGGACCAATGACATGCTGGACAACTTGGTTAATTGCTTAGGATTAATTGTCTCGATCGAAGTTTTGTTTTAAGTGTGCAAGATTAACTATGATGGAAGAAAAACATGTAGCAGGAGTTGCATCGGAGTCAAGACAATGATCACGTTGGGAGTTTGAGAGTTCGACGGAAGTTCGGACAGTCGTCGGAGGTTGCCAACGAAGCTCGTCGGAACTCGCCAAGTGGATCGTCGCAAGTCTAGGAGTTTGCCGGAAGTCCGCAGTAGCATCACCGAGGGTTCATCGGATGATCGACGGAAGTTCGCCGGAAGCTCGCCGGAAGAAGCGATTGACGCACCGGAGCAAGTTGTAGTAAATGTCTTAGGAAAAATCGTAGTTAGCATAATGATTAAGTTGGAACTAGGAGGTGATCCCATTAACTTAATCTTGGGGCAATTGGGCCCCTGAAAAACCCAAATTGGGCTGAATGGATCAACCCATTCGGACCCTGATTTCTGGCGGGAGGTGCAACCGCCCAAGCCAGGAGGTAGCACCGCCTAGGCTAAGTCTCTGAGCGAGACTGGGCGGTGCAACCGCCCCAGCCAGGAGGTAGCACCGCCTGGGCTCAGTCTCCGAGCGAGACTAGGCGATGCAACCTCCCCTGACAAGAGGTGGCACCGCCTGAGCTCGGTCTTCGAGCTCTGGCAGGCGGTGCAACCGCCTCAGTCAGGAGGTGCAACCGCCTGAGCTCAGTCTTCGAGCTCTGGCAGGAGGTGCAACCGCCCCTGATAGGAGGTGGCACCGCCCAGAGGCTCAGTTTTCGAGCTCTGCCAGGCGGTGCAACCGCTCCAGTCAGGAGGTGCAACCGCCTAATCCCGGAATTTCGGGAATTGACAGTTTTGAGCTCCAAATTTGAACTGGGTTGGGGCCTATAAATACCCCACCCATTCAGCACTGAAATAGCACAGACATACACCGAAATCTTGATCTTTTTCTGTGATTCTTAGAGCTCAAAATTGTTGTAAAGATCAAAAGTTCTTCTCCCTCCTTTCTTCCAAGTTCTGAGTTGTAAAGAGAGGAGAGAAAATTCTGTAAGGGTTGTCTCCTAAGCCCGTCAAAAGGAGTGAAACTGTAAAAGGGTGGTTGGCCTTCGCCTATTGAAGGAAGGCCTCTAGTTGACGTCGGTGACCTCGTCGGTGGAGGAAGCCAAAAGTGGAGTAGGTCAAGATTAACCGAACCACTCTAAATCTCGGTTTGCATTTACTTTGAGCATATTATCTTTACTGCAAACCTCCTCTGAAGCTTACCGCTTTCTGCGCATATACAATCTGGTTTCAAGCTTTGCACTTTCCGAATCAGCGTTTAGACGTAAATCAGTTTCTTCGTGCGAACGTTGTATTTCAGTTTATGCTTATATTCTGGTTTTCATCATAACTGCAAACTGCCTTCATAGATTGACTTTAACATCATCTTGCTTGATCTTAAGTTAAAGTAATCTTAGAATTGGCTTTCACACAGAAATCATTTTTATCGTTCGAACGCAGTTTCGTTTTAATCGCAGAAAGTTTTCTGCTGCACTAATTCACCCCCCCCTCTTAGTGCTCTTGATCCTAACATACCGAACTCAGATTGGGCCGACCACTAAGCCCGAAGAAATCACATCAAGGAGAGAGCTTTGCCCAATCGCACCAAGCCCAAAGATATGACTTCCAAGAGAGGGGAAGCTCTATGACTGACCCCAACTATCCATGCATGAGAGTGGACTTCCCTAGATGGGAAGAAGGAGACCCGATTGGTTGGATCTCGCGCGCGGAGCGATATTTTCAGTACCACAAAACCGCGGATGCATCTATGGTGAAAATTGCAGCTATACATCTTGAAGGGGATGCTATACAGTGGTTTGATTGATTTGAACATACTTATGGAGTCCTTTCATGGCGACAATTCAAAGAAAGACTGCTGATCCGCTTCAGACCAACCGATTACAAGAATATTGACGAACAACTAGCAAAGATCCGACAAACCTCCACCATTCAGGAGTACCAAACCAAGTTTGAAAGGTTATCTAATCAAACTCATGATTGGTCTCAAAAACAGCTATTGAGGACCTTCATTGAGGGCTTGAAGCCAGAGATCCGAGGAGAAGTTAAAGCGCGACAACCGTATACGCTTATGGCAGCCATCTCTTTTGCACGACATCAAGAGGAGCAATTGAATCATGAAGCTCGGAGGACTAGGGTCACTCCTCAACTAGTAATATTGAAGCACTCAGCCCCCCCTACTGTCGACCAAGTCCCTACACCA
This sequence comes from Musa acuminata AAA Group, assembly GCF_036884655.1. NCBI lineage: Eukaryota > Viridiplantae > Streptophyta > Magnoliopsida > Zingiberales > Musaceae > Musa > Musa acuminata. The sequence goes on along the minus strand of NC_088329.1, from coordinate 11,315,941 downwards.
AAGAGTTTAACAAGAGAAGAGCTTTGGGAGCGATATGCGAAGGGGTTATGTTGGCATTGTGACGAGCCGTGGAGCCGTGAGCATCACTGTAGTAAAGGGAGACTTCTTATGATTGAACCAATAGAAGAAGAGGTCATTGAACATCCAGAAGAGAGCCTTGAACATGAAGAAGAAGATGCAGAAGAAGAGCCACAATCGACTGAAGTTACGGTACATGCACTAGCCGGCTACTCAAACCCGGAAACGATGAAAGTTGGAGGCCTTCTCAAACAACAACCGATCACTGTTCTCATCGACACGGGCAGTTCTAATAACTTTCTAAACAGTAAGGTTACTTTCCAGATGGCCTTACCTATTAAGAATTGTAGCAGGTTTGACGTTAAGGTCGTCGACGGATGGATTTTGAATTGTGATCGTAGGCGCCCGCAGGAGAAACTATTGCTGCAGGACCAAGAGATAATTGCAGATTTCTTCCTTCTCCCTCTTGATGATCATAAGGCCATGTTCATAATTAAATGGTTGACGACATTAGGTGATATTTCTTGGAATTTTATGCAACTAATTATGAAATTTTGTAGTAAGGAGAAACAGGTGATACTGAACGGGAAACGTGGGGGAGACATAACGACGATTTGCACACAACAAATGGAGAAGGTTTTGCATAAAGCATGTAGCAGATTTTTTATATAACTTGAGCAGCAAACTAAGGGAGAGCCAATACAATTTGAAGATCCAAACTTACTTCCTTTGCTTGCTGAATTTTCAGATATATTTGACAAACTGTATAACCTACCTCTTACCCGTCGGCATGATCATTATATAATGATTCTTTCAGGCAAACCTCCAGCAAATACTCGGCCATATCAATATGTATATCTCCAGAAGGATGAAATAGAAAGTATTGTAAAAGAAATGCTCGAAACAGAAGTTATTCGGCCAAGTTGCAACCTCTATTCTTCACCGGTGCTACTTGTACGCAAGAAGGACGGAACATGACGAATATGTGTTGATTACCGAGCTCTCAATGGCATAACCATCAAGGACAAATACCTTATTCCAATAGCAGATGAATTGCTAGATGAAAGGGAGCACAAATCTTTACAAAGCTGGACCTTTGATCCGGGTATCATCAAATATGAGTGTGCGAAGAAGACATACCGAAAACCACCTTTTGAACACACAACAACCATTACGAATTTTTGCTTTCTTCAACAGAAGGTGGAATATCTTGGGTATATCATATTAGAGGAAGGTGTGACAGTGGACCCCTTCAAAATTGAAGCAATGCAAAACTGGCCTACCCCGAGGAATGTAAAATTGCTACATGGCTTTCTGGGTTTAACAGGCTACTACTGCAAGTTCGTGAAAAACTATGGCAAGATCAGTGCACCACTTACTTCCTTACTAAAAAAAGATGTCTTCAAATGGTCGGACAGAGCCTCCGCTGCCTTCGACAAACTTAAGGCAGCCATGTCGACGACGCTGGTGCTAACACTACCAGATTTTAACCGACCCTTCATTATTGAGGCCGATGCATCTGGAGTCGGAATTGGAGCCATTCTCATGCAAGATGGTCGACCACTCGCATACACTAGCAAGACATTATCTCCCTCCCATCAAAATAAGTCAACATATGATAAGGAGATGCTCGCCATTGTGCGCGCAGCAACGAGGTGGAGATCCTACTTGATTGGTCGACGATTTCAAATTAAAACCGACCATAAAAGCCTCAAGTACTTTTTGGAGCGAAAGATACCATCCCCTGAGCAGCAAAAATGGGTAACAAAACTTCTTGGATTTGATTTTGAAATAACTTACAAAAAGGGGAAAGAGAATGTTCTTGCAGATGCGCTTTCGCAGCTACCCGAGCAAGTTGAAGTTTCGGCCGTTTCACTTCCGACCAGCGACTTCCTTGAAGATATTAAGATGGAATAGCAGGAAGATTCAGATACTAGTAAGATTATAAAAAAATTGGAGGAAGCACCAAGCCCCATAGCTCATTACAATTGGGACTCAAAAGAATTACACTATAAGGGACGCATTGTGCTTATGATAAATTCTACTTGCATCTTCACGAGCAGATTTTGGACAAAGTTATTCCATATGCAGGGTACTAAATTGAAAAGGAGTACGGCATATCACCCACAAACCGACGGCCAAACGGAAGTTGTAAATAGGTGCTTAGAGACAACCCAAAGCCACCCACCAAATATGACTACCCAAGGAGAACTTCAGACTCAGCCAAGTGCTATTATTGGTCGACGGATCGTGACTCGACGACGAAGATCCACTATTGAATTACTAATACAGTGGGCAAACCTACTAACATAAGATGCCACTTGGGAGAACTATGATGACTTGAAGATCAAATTCTCAAAATTCATGAATCGTCAGCCTCGAGGACAAGGCTGCTTTGAAGAGGGCGGGTCTGTTAGGACTCTAGCTAGGAGAGTCCTAATTGAGAGGGACATTCATGTAAAACCTACCTGAGCCGACTCCTATTAAAGAGGTGAAGAGGTCGGCTAGGGTTAGGAGGTTATTTCTTAGAGAAGAATAGGGAGTTGTAAAGGAATAGGAGTCTTGAGTAGGAGTCCTATTAGGAGTTGGTTAGAAGTAGGAATCTTGAGTAGGAGTCCTATTAGGAGTTGTTTAGAAGTAGGAGTCTTAAGTAAGAGTCCTATTATGAGTTAGGGTTTAGAAGCCCTATAAATAGTCATGTATTCCACCTCTTTTCATAAGCAATAGATGAATCTTTTCTGCAGTCTTTGAGCAGCAACTTGGAGGGAAGAACCCCTATAGAGTTCCAAGGAGGCCGATCCTCTAAAGAGATCAACCCCAAGTTTAGAATCTGCAAGGGTTCTAACATTACTACACTGAAAGACCGACCTGTTGCTTACACTATCAAAAAGTGGAGACCATACTTAATCAACAAGTTGTGATGCGTTGTAGATAGTCTATGACTAAAGTGCTGAAAGAGAAGCTTCCCGAGATTGATGCTACTCAGCCTTGAGGACAAGGATGATTTGAAGAGGGAGGAATTGTTAGGACCCTTTTCCTGAGCTTTTGAATGTTATTGAGTCTATTTAGTTCAGTTAGAGTCAAGTAGAGATTAATTTAATATTTATTTATTATTAAGAGTCTAAGTCTTGGTGGACTTTGGGTGAAACTCTATATATAGTGATGTAACCCTTTCTTTTAGAAATCAATCAATCAATCAATGAAATGTTATTCCACTCTGTGAACAAACCCTAGGAGGCCGATCCCCTCAAAGTGATCAAGGAGGGTCGATCCCCTCGAAGTGATCAAGGAGGTTGGTCCCCTCGAAGCGATCATTATCATTCCCTTTTCTTTCATTTCTTTCATTTCTTTTACGATAAGACTTTTGGGTCTTATTATTTGGTATTAGAGCATCCCCATTTCTTCGATTTCTTTTATGATAAGGCCATAGGGTCTTATCATTTGGTATCAGAGCGACGATAAGACTTTGGGGTCTTATCAATTGGTATTAGAGCGACGATAAGACTTTAGGGTTTTATCAATTGGTATTAGAGCAACGATAAGACATTAGGGTCTTATCATTTGGTATCAGAGTGACAATAAGACTTTAGAGTCTTATGAGAGGGTCACATATATATGGTAGGTGTTACGATAAGTAGAGGTTCAAATATTAGATATCCGTCGGAGCCCCTATCTTATTGGATATCCAATAAGCCTATGTGTTATTGGATCCTATAGATGAGATTCAATAAGAGCCAATAAGAGATTATTGGGTAGAGACCCATAAATCTAGGAGGCTTGGGCAGTTGGATAGAGATCCAGTGCTCAATAGGGTAGGATCCATTAGGGTTAAGTTGACAAGCGACCTCTATAAATAGGAGGGAACCAAATGGCCATAGCTAGACCTCTTTTAGCTGTCACCTCCTATCCTCCTCTCTCCATCTCTTTCTCAACTTGCAGCCCCTATTTAGGATATATGGATAGCAAGAAGGGCTAACCCTTTCTAGATTGCATAGTGCACGCAACGACGAGGATTGTGTAGCGATTTGAGGAGCATCTTCGCAGCCCTTGGCATGTGGATCATCGCTAGAGAGGAGGACGATTGACCTCTTTCATTCTCTTTTATAGATCTATAAGAATTCACTTATATACGATCTCTATAAGTAATATAATCTTCTTACATGCGTAGTTTTCAATTTCGCGGGTTTTTACGTACCAATTTTTGCATGACGACAAGAGACTAATTTTGCTATAGAAATCAATGATTTTTATTTTTTGTTATTTTGTTACACATGTGATACCATAGATTTTCCAATAGTGGTATCAGAGCCAAATTGTTCGTGCAAAATATTTACTTTTAGATTGTATATATTGTGTTCAATCGTGTAGAATTGTTTGTGCGATTGCTATATTTTTTTTTGTTGTAGTTTTCAAATCTATGATGTACCTTTTCTTATTATTAAGAGGTATTTTAGAGAGAGCTTTTGTTAAAGTTGTTGACTTAAAAAGGAAAAAAATGTTGGAAAATCTGGGTTATGCATCTAATTCGGAAACTCAAGTAATATGTTCAAGCTCCTACCAATCAAATGCTCTAATAAATCTCCTCTCATCTTTTGGTGAACTTAGATGCATTACTAAGTATCAGCGTGGCCAAGCTTACTGCTTCAAAGATTGTCGGGGAAAAAAAAATTTAAAATTAAATATGACCAAATAGTATAAAGTTAAACTAATAAGATCAATAATTAAATTTTAAATAAAACAATAACATCAAGATATAACGTGATAACATCTGCTTGGGTGATTGATTGACTTTGTCATAACATCTGCTAGGTTGTCTATTGTGTCGTTCCTCTGTATATCCATGGTACCGTCCTCTACTTCTCGAACGAATTGATATTAAACTCCTGTGTGCTTTGTCTTGGAATGAAAGAGGATTCCTTGCGATGTGCCAAACAGTCTAACTGTCACAATACAGAGAAATATTCATTTGCTTATGCCCAAATTCCTTATTAATTTTCTAATCCTTATTGTCTTCTTCCAAGCTTGCAATAGATAGAGCTACAATAGTTTGCAGCTTTGAAACCCAACTCACTGCTCCTCCAGCAAGTTTAAACAAACACCCTGCAGTGGATTTTTTTTATTAACGTCACCTACAAAATTAGAATCAATATATCCGTTGATGGATTTTTTTTATTAACTATCACTTGCAAAATTAGAATCAATATATCCTTTGATAGTAAAATCTAATCATCCATAACATAATACAGGACTATCTGATATATCTCAGAATTCTCTTAACCTAGGGTTATTAATAATCTTTGACACAACTTTTCTAGCAACTTTGGGCTATTAATAATCTTTGACACATAGTTTAAATATCATCAATATCTCTTTGAATCAATTAAGATCCTACAAGTTTTCGTTCTCTCACATCATCCTAGTTCATAGGTGGCCTACACTTTCTACTATAAAGAACTTGCAATAGGTCATCTGTATATAAGTGGTAGCTATTATTGTAAACAAACTCAATTAAATGCAAATATATATCCCAACTTTCACCAAAGTCTAAGGCACAAGCTATTAAGAGGTCTTCAAGAATTTATATTATTCTTTAACTGTAAACTTTAACTGTATACCCAAAGATTTTATAGACTTTATCAAAACTTAAAAGTGATCCTTGGATCTTTATTAGAGATAATATAAATTGACATCCCATAATATCAAATGATTTCTTTAATGTATAAACGTACTAATTTATCCAAGTAGGTCTTTAGAAAAACATCTAAGAAATCTTAGGATATATTTTAATATTGACTTCTTAAATTCTTCTCCAAAAATGAAAGTCAAGCACTCCTGATATCCATTTAGCAATACTAAGTAGCATTTAACATTAAAATAATAGGAGAGAGTTTTTTTTAATTTCAACTAATTGGAAAGATGATTGATCTAGGGGTGAGAAAGTAGTTATATAAACAATTGACACTTGTATGATATGTTGAAAGTCAGTTCATACTCAAGATAGTAGCGAAGTTTCAAAACTCTAGTAAAATAAGGTCTACTAGTAAATCATGACTTTTAATAGTAATAACATAGTTTTTAAATATTTGATAGCTACCATAGAGTTTATAACTAGTATTATTACCATTAATATATTACTCATTATTTAAGGGTTTTTTTGTAGTCTCATAGTAAAACAATATGATATGACAAATACGTAGAATCAAAATATATCAACATAGTAGCAGGCATAATAGAGTATGATTATACCTTAAACGACAGACTTGAAGGCTTTAGCATCATGGTGGGTGAGTGTATAAATCCTTGCTTGATCTCTCCCCTAGGATTTGATTGTTGACTTTTGGGTATATATTTATCTCACAATTAACTTATATGGGTTCCTACTCAATATTGTTAAAATTTTTTATTTTATTTTGATTTTCAAAATAGCCTCCTATTAGTACTAGACTAGATTTTAATGAAGAGTAGACCATCATCTATTGCTAGATAGAGCCAATTGAATTTTTTTTTTTGAGTTGTCCATACTATGTTTCTCAATAAGGATTACCACTAACTCATATTTTTATGAATAAATAAATTATAGTAAATATTTATAATTTATGCATATTAAGTGATATTTATTTACCTCCAACTCTTGATATACTAGTGTAAAGATGCTATAATCTGGATTATATATAAAAAAAATTTCAGAACATGACAAGTCGATCCTCTACCTTCATCTTCCGTCATTGTGTGTCTCTATCTTCTTTCTTATATTGATCTTGGAACTTCTTGTTTCTTTATGCTAAATAATTCGTCATTTTTGGATCGATCTTAGGGTTTCATTTTTTTGGTCGATTCTTGGAAAGATTCGGTGGTACATGGACTCAGAATGTAGGTGCGATCATTGGTTAAGCAACACCTTGATTCGTTCGCTCACTTCAACTGTGATATTGAGATAATCACGACAGCTAACGACATCATCATATATTGCTACTACCGTGACTTCTATCTTAGGCAAAACATGAACTAACTCCTCGAACCTTGATTTGTTTTACACGGAAGTTTTTAGTTCTACGACCGCATAAGCATTGTTGTGTATTTTTGTTGGGTTTGACGTAGTATTAGATAGAAAAAAAAAACCTAGTATCAGATTCAGATTTAGAATTGAAAACATTGTTAGTTTGTTGGGTTTTAATTCATATATGATAAACTAATCAATTCATCAGGTAAAGAATTTTATTCTAAAATCAATATGATTTTATTTTATTTGATTGCATGTAATTAAAAAGAATCCTTTTCTTAGAATATTCCTAGGTTGATTTTCCATTGTCAATAAAATTCAAAAATTGATTTAAAAAAAAGTATGATATTTTTATTCTTGATTCTTGATTTAAATGAAGCTCCCTGTGATTACTTCTCAAAAGGTGATCAAATTTATTTTTTTTCTCTTCCTAATATGCAAATTAAATACATATGGCAATACTTTTCTTTCCGGAAAGTATTTTTATTTGCTTTCCCTGAAGAGATCAAGCATGAAACACAATAATTATACCGCCCGAAAAAGAAAAAAAAGAGTATTTTATTCGGAAGAGGAGCTTCACATCAAAGCTATAACCAACGGAAAGGCGAAACGGCAAGCAACTCACCCAAGCATATTTGTGAAGGCTAAAGCAATAATGCAGATCTGCGTCAAGTCGGAGTCCTCCTTGGTCAAGGGCGAGGGGACCTGCAGCTCCTCGAAACCCTCCTCGCAGGTGCTGGGCGCGTCCACAGCAGCGCTGAGATAAGTCTTAGCGTCGCCCAGGCGACCCTCCTTGATGGCCGGGATGGACGTGTCGAGGTCTGAGAGCACGTCCTCGTAAACGCTCTCGCAAGACTCCAAGCACTGCTTCTTCTTCTTATCACTCGCCTTGGCTAGCAAACTCTTGACCTTAGCGCTGACGCTGGTGGCTTTGTCCTTCGTCAAGCTAGCCGCTATCACCGCCAGCCCCTTCTTGTCCGCCGACCGGCTTCCCGGGTACGAGCGGAGCGCCGCCACGCAGAAGTCGTACTTGATATTGGGGCTGCTATTCGCTGCGTCCCTGCAGGCCTTCTCCACCGATGCCTCCACCCCGGGGAGGAGGTGGTGGTGGAGGAGGACTGCCACCGCTAGGAGGATACAGATGGAGGACGGCCTCATCGCTCGGGCCACGGATCTGCTGCTATCGATAGCTTGGTTAGGTTATGCGTGGGCGTAAGGAGACGAAGTTGATATCAATATATATACTTATTGAGGCAAAATATAAATGATTATAAATGAACAAAACAAGAACAATGCAAAAAAGAATTAACTAGCTTTACTCTTTAGAATAATGCTTTCTAACATTTCGTTGTAGGATATTCTCTAATACGTGCCTAAAGAGAATCAGACATGAAAAATGAAAGTTTGCAGGTAAGGATAAGTAGTAGTTTAATCGGAAAACTTTATCTGCGTCGAAATGTTTGAGAAACCAGGAATTCCAAATTCCCTATGTCGTATTCTACAAGAAAAATATATGTTATGACAGGAATGAATTTACTAAATATATGTGCACCAAAAAGAAATTTAAATAAAATAGTAATTCAAAGAAAATGACAAGGTGATCATTCTCTTTCGTTTCTTCACGTGAAAGAAAGCTCATAAGAACTCCTTTAAACTCTGAAATCATCGTTTGTCATGCATCTAATTCGAAAGCTCACGTAATGTGTTCAAGCTCCTACCAACCAAATGTTCGAACAAACCTGCTCTCCTCTTTTGGTGAACTCAGATGCATTACGTACATATCAGCCTGGGCAAGCTTATTGCTTCGCAGATTGTTGAAAAAAAAAAAATGGATACGGTCAAACAGTATAAAGTTTAAGCATAAAATAATTAGATCAATAATTAAAATTAAATGAAATAATGACATCAAGATATAACGTGAGAAAAACATCCATGCACAAACTAGAAGCTATTCACTATAAAGATGAGAGTACAACATTATCTTTATTATAAGGAGAAATAAGACACCTTCTCTTTTGTAATGAAAAAAACTGAGAAAAAGAAACTTGAAAGAAACCAAAGAGGAACCAAATGAAGTAGAAGACTTCCTCTCCTCACTTCTCTCTTTCTTTCTCTCTATTCCTTTGATGAATTGGATGGTTCTTCACTCTACATCTCCGTGCCTTATATAAGCATCAGAGGGGTTGAATAAATCTCCTCGATGCCACCTTGCACGAGAGATTACAACCATGCATCTTACTCATGCGTGGGAGGTTGCAACCTCCCTCACCAGCGGTACAAATTCACTCATCCACGGTGTAACAACGCATGCAGAGGAGATCACACAGGGAGGTTGCAACCTCTCTCTTGTCTCTCTTTTTTCTTTACTTCTTTACAATCATTCACTTAGAACAAAAATAAAAAGAAAATGAAAGCCTTCATCCTTGCTTACCGAGTCTTGTTGCTTATGTTTAAACTAGACCATTAAATAATATACTCAACACAAACTTGTTACTGTTGATTGACTTCGTCTTAATATCTGCTAGGTTGTACATTGTGTCAATCTTCTGCATATTCGTGGTACCGCCCTGTACTAATTCTCGAGACTCCTATGTGCCGTATCAAATGATGGATTCCTTACTATGTACAAGACAGTCTAACTGTCAAATACAGAGAAATATTATTTTGCCTATGCCCAAATTCCTTCATTAACCTTCTAATCCATATTGCCTTCTTACAAGCTTGTAGTAGATAGAGCTACGATAGTCTGCAGCTTTGAAATCAGGATGGTAAAATCAGAATCAATATATCCTTTGATTGTAAAATATGATCTTCCATAAGATAATACAGCGGTTCCTCTGATATAGCTCAGAATCCTCTTAACCATATTCTAATGCTTTAATAAAATTAAATATTTAATTTAAGAATTAATTTTTATTTTCTTACTTACCATTGTAATTTATGATAAATTAATCTTATTTTTTTGTTTACCAATATGAATTAGGAAATGACCATTAAGTATTCCAAATACAATGATATCTTATTTGTTAGTAAATTAAATAAAAAATAATTTATATTAAATAAATATAAAAATCAAGAAAAACTTCGGGGGCTCACCTCCTCCTATTTAAGAGGAGGTATTTCTCTCCTTTGTTTTTCACCTAGTCGAGCCCACGAGGAATGAGTGTTGGAAATTCTAGAGCGACATCACATACGCATACGCAGCGGAAGAATAGAAAATAAAATCCCAAAATTTCCTGTAGAAAAATAAGCTTCATTGTCGTGCAAAAATTGGTATGCAAAAACCCATGAAATTAAAGACTGCGCATATAAGAAAGATGCATTACCTAGGGAGATCATATATCCCTAAAAACCAGTAGATCTATGGCAGAGGATGAAGGAAGTCAACTGTCCTCCTCTCTAGTAGTGATCCATATGATAGGTGCTGCGAAGACGCTCCTCAAATCATTACCCAAATTTCTACCTCATGCGCACCATGCACTCAAGAAGGGGTTGTCCCTTCTTGCTGTCCATACACCCCAAATAGGGGCTATAGTTTAATGAGGAGAGGGGGAGAGGAGAATAGGAGGTGACAATAAAAAGGAACCTAGCCCATCGCCCTTTGGTTTCCTCCTATTTATAAAGGCCCCTTATCAACTTACCCTAATGGATCCTACTATATCGGGTACTAGATCACCATCTAACTACCCAAGCATTTTAGATTAGTGGGTCTCTACCAAATAATCTTTTATTAGTTCTTATTGTATCTTATTCATAAAATCTAATAATTCAAGGGCATATTGGATATCAAATAAGATAGGGGGTCCAACTGTTATCTCATATCCGAATCTCTACTCGTCGCAATACCTACCATATATGTATGACCCTCTAGGCTCAATATCAAGCTGGTCATAAGTCACACCTATCAAAACCCCTTTGGGCTCAATGAATTATTATCTTCATAATAATTCACTCAACTTATCGAATGTGGACATATTAGGCCACTACACTACAATCTCCGAACGATACAGGAGAATCCAATTCATTGGACCTATTTATCCTCAATTACTATGTATCTATAGTCTCTTATCCATCTAATACCCCAGAGATTGTATATTGGACATGATACTATCAGGCCCATACAATTTTTAATCGAGTCTTGCTCTAATTAGATTCTTCCTGAGAACTCTTTCTCTCTCAATCCGAATGACCCTGGCCAGGAATTTGTCTGAGTAAGAAACATATGATATTTCTCTCATGACACCAAAAATAGATGATCCTCTATCGACACTCACTAGCCCTTATAAGGTTGGCTGCTACTCTCAATGATCAACTATGCTAGATTTAGAACTTCCAAGCCTACAAGTCTAGTATTAAAGAGTAGAGTACTCACACATGACATCCTTAGTGTCTCAAGTCTAAGGACCAGATACACCACTAGGACGACGAAATCATTTTCAGATAATAAGATATCATCAACTATCCTACATTTTTAGAGTAAATTAATCAGTGAACTTATTCTCAAATGAGCACTTGCACAGTATCCCTAGTGTCCCCACATGAGCAGCTATGAGACCAACCGCCTCTATCATTTGTATGGCTATATAGTACACTAGTCTATTTAGTTATCTTGATGTTCCTCTCGTGTAACCTATGATCGGAATTATTTAGGGTGTGTATTTAAAGGTGAATCGGTCTCATTATCGTGATCTTATCACAATATAATTTCTATTGCACAAATCAATGAACATCACAATATATTTATACAACAAGCAATATAAAGTGATAAAATACTAAATAATATAATAAGCAAAAAGACTGCATATCATGTCACATGTGTTATCACTCACGTGATTGGCTTGTAGGGCACCTATGACCAGCAACGAGGAATTACATCCTATTAAGGAGAGGTAGGTTTCCCTACCTTTCTTGAAAATAAAAATTTTTATTTTGATTTCTTAAATATTAAATTTTTATAGTTTAAAAATATTCATCAATCCTTTTAATGCCAAAATATTTATTGTTCGATTAAAATATATTATGTAAAATTTTTAAGGGATTCTTCAATCCTCTTTAAAGGTTTTTATTTTGGATTTAAACATACTGAAATTCTACATATTTTATGTATTAAATACATGATATCTGATTTTTCATATTTGGATTAAGAATGTTATTTGCTCATATGATAGTTTATCTTTTAATCTTTTCTAGATTAAAATATACTATAAGTAGTTCAAAAAATATTTGTTAATCCTTACCGAGGGTAGGTAGGGTGATTCCTTTCGGGGATTAGCGGGTTGTCAGACATGGCGCTTGGACGGTTCATCCGCTGTTGGGAGGAACATGTCTCTACTTTGACGGGTGAGGGACACCACTCCATCTATTTTTGGGAGTGCGATATGAGTTTGTCTCTATTTGTTGTTGAGAGAACACAAACTCATCCCGTAAGATAAAACATCTTCATTCGCTGTTAGGGGAGTACTCCTTCAGGTATTCGATATACGCCAATGAGATGATTGATTTTTTTATCATATATTCATTTTGAGTTGACTTTTGGGATTCCTACTCAGTGTTGTTGAATTTTTTTTATTTTTTATTTTTAGAGTAGCCTCCCAGTAGTACTAATTTGGATTCCAATGGAGAGCGGACCTTCCTCTACTGCTAAGTAAAACTACTTTCATGATTCTTCGAGTTAATATCACTATGTTTACTTTTCAACTAATGATTTGATGAATAAATAAATTATAATAAATATTTATAAATTATAAATAAAGTAATATTTATCTACTTAGCTCAAAATGTGTGGAAATATATGATCATAAAAGAAAAAAAATCCAAGATGCGACAAATGCTCTCTGCCAGGATTTGCCATGAAACAACTGACCATGTCAAATATTAAGTCATGCGACAATCCATGTGTGCAATATTTGGTCTAGTAAGTATTAGAACAAATATTAAGCTATCCACCGCCAATGCATAAGGTACTCGAGACATTTTTATCCTCTCCGCTCCATTGCTAGCACACATATTGAAACTCATAGGAAGTGGGATAGAAAGTAGCTTACAATCTTGCATGTTGAAGTGCCATAAAATCTTTCTCAAGTACTTCTTCTGAGAGCCATTCATAGGAAATGGAATAGAAATTGGCTTACAATCTTATATGCTAAATGCTATAAAATCTTTCTCAAGTAATTCTTCTGAGATAGCCATATCTTCTTGCCTTTTTTGTCCCAATGAATTTACATCCCTAGATTCTTGTTTGCTGGTCCCAAGTCCTCATGTCGAACTCCCTAGCTAACCATGTCTTTAATTCTTTGATTTAATCTTTGTTCGGTCCTGTTACCAATTTGTCGTCAACATATAGTAGCAAGATAATAAAATTATCATCATCAAACCTCTTGTAATATGCACAATGGTTTGAATTGAGTCTACTATATATAAGACAAATAATGAATGAATCTCTTGTTTTCTACATGCAAATCAAGTTCTGTTTTTAATTTTTTAGCAAAACCCTTGGTTGGAGCATATAAATCTCCTCTTCAAGTTCATTATTAAGAAATATAGATTTAGCATCTAACTATTTTAGATTTAAGACAAATGTAGTATATAAAGTTAGAACTATTCAAACTATAGTAAGTCAAACAATAGGAGAACATATTTCATTAAAGTCAGTACTTTCTTTCTAAGCATATCTTTCACCACCAGTTGTTTATGATACCACTCTATTGATCATTGCTATCTCTCTTGATCTTGTAGATCCATTTGTTTTCGATAACTTTTCAACCATGTACAAGTTTTCATGTCTTGTTCTTGTGTAGAGCTTTAAATTCTTTTTGCATTACTATCGATGTGTTTTGACTGCATGTAGCGTCTTTGAAAGTTGATGGCTCTTTAATATTGCCCTCCAAAATATACTCCTTATGCCAAGCAGGTGGTACCCTCTTACGAGTTGATCGTCAGATTTCTTGAGGCTCAAATTGGACTGGAACTTGTTCATCATGCTCAGGTGTTGCTTTAGAAGAATCATCTTTCACCTGAACTTCAATAGTTTCTAAACTTTCTATCCCTATACTATCATTAGCATCCTTTTGTAGATCTTTTACAATGATAAAATCTATGTTGTTCATTAGCTCATGGTTAGTGGGGTCCTACAAGTGATATCTCTTCACTCTATCAATATAGTCTAAGATTATGCATTTTTTAGACTTAGGATCAAGTTTTATTCTTTTTTGGGCATTATATATTACAAATTCTGGATAACAAAAAATATGTGAGGAAGAATAATCATCCAGCTTACCAGTCCATATCTCCATAGGTTTACTGTTGAAAGAGATCACACACACACACACACAAATGAGAGATGTGTGTGTGTACGCTAAGAATAAAAAGTGAGAGATGTGTGCGTGTAGGCACGCGCTTTTGTAAGAATAAAAAGTGAGAGATGAATAAAGAGGAAAATAAAAAGAAGGATAGAAATACAACCTTTGTAAGATCTTAAATAGCCTAATAAATCTAGGGGCTAACTTCTCCTTTTGACTAAATCTCAACTCTCCTAGTTGGCGACACCTCAAAAAAGATGCGATCACCGGCTTTCCTTCTCCCATGTCATCCTAGTACACATGTGACCTACACTTTCTCCCATAAAGAGTTTAAATAGGCTATCTTAATATTGGACTTGTAATTATTATTATAAATAAACTTAGTTAAGTGCAAATGCATATTCTAACTTTCACCGACGTATAAGGTATAAACTTTTTAGAGGTCTTTAAGAATTTATATTGTTATCTCATATTGACCATTCGTTTAGTGATACAAAGTTATACTAAACTTTAATTGTGTGCCATAAGATTTTTACAAACTTTTCCAAAACTTGAAAGTGAACCTTGGATCTCGATAAGAGATAAAACAAACTAGCACCCCTAATATATCAAATGATCTCTTTAATATATAAACCTACTAATTTATCCAATGGATACTTTTTTCTTAATAAGAAGGAAGTGAGCAGATTTAGTAAATCAGTTCACTACTATCAAATTTCATCATATAATTTTGTAGTCTTGGGTAATTATGTTACAAAATATATAGTAATTTGCTCCTACTTCCAATAATTGAGAGTTCGAGAATTCATCGGAAGTTCGGACGTTCATCAGAAGTTCTACCAGAATTGACCGAGAAGTCCAGGAGTTTACCAAAGAAGCTTATCGGAACTCGCCAAGAAGATCATCGTAAAGTCTAAGAGCTTGCCGGGAGTCCATTAGAACATTACCGAAAGATCATCGGAAGTTCATTGGAAGATCGCTGAAGATTGTCGGAAGAATAATTGATATACTAGACCAATATTGCTTGGTTAATGTCTTAAATTATTGTAGTTAGACCTTAAGTCAAGTTAGGATTGGGAGGTAATCTCACTAACTTAGTTAGGGGCCAATTGAGCCCTTAACAGGGCTGAATTGGACAGATTGAACAGCCCATTCAGTACTTGAAGTCACGGCCGACAGTGGCACCACTTGGGACATGGTCTCCCAGGTGCTCTGGGCGGTTGTACCGCCTAGACTGGGCGATGGTACCGCTAACAGTTAATGCTGTCAAGCGGTGGTAGTGCCTTGTCAAGCGGTGGTATCACCAGAGCTCAGTCTCCGAGCTCTATCAAGCGATCGTACTGCCCAGACTGAGAGGTGGTACCACCCAGTGTCAATCTGCAAGCAATAGTATCACCCAATAATGGTGGTGGTACCATCGGTATCACGAAATCCAGGGATGTGACACTTTTTGGCTCCAATTCTGAAGCCATTAGGACCTATAAATACCCACCATTTTCTGCATGAAAGGGCATGAAAATGTGAACAATATTCTAAAATCTTTGGGTGTTAAAAGTGTTGTAAAAGCGCAAAGAATCCTTCTCCCTTTCTAGAGTTGTGATCATTTAAGAGAGGTGTGAGGCTTGTAAGGGTTACCTCCTAAACCTGTGAAAAGGAGAAAGTGTTGTAAAGAGATGGTTGGTCTTTTGCCTATTGAATGAAGACTATTAATGGATGCTGGTAACCTCGACGGAAGAGGAATCGGAAGTGGATGTAGGTCACAACGACTGAACCACTATAAATTCTAGTTTGTATTTCTATTATTGTCATTTACTTACTTTGCAATTGTTTCACTTCCTCCTTACTTGGTTTTCACTACCCTTACGAATAAACACACTTTTAAGCAATCTTCCGAGATCATTTTTTTTATGTACGAAGATTTTTAAATCGACGCTTTTATCCGCTGCACTAATTCACCACCCCCTCTTAATGCTGACTCGATCCTAACAATTGGTATTAGAGCTCGGTTACTCTCGATTTGGTTTAAAACCAAAGAGAGATAGCTTTTGTTGGCAATCAAGAGGGTCATTCAATTACATGTCCATCCATGTTTAATGAGACAAATTATACATATTAGAAGACTAGAATGAGGATCTTTCTAATTTTAATGGATTTTAAGTTATGGAACCTTGTGGAAAATGACTTTCAAAATCTTCTCTTCCAATAAACGATTAGAATGAGTTAAAGAAGAAGACATTCGCTTTAAATGCCAAGGCTATGAATGTTTTGTTTTATGCTTTAGATAAAAATGAGTTCAATCGAGTGTCTATTTGTGAAACGACTTTTGATATTTGACATACACTCGAAATCAATCACAAAGGCACTAATAGAGTAAAGGAGTCGAAGATAAATCTTTTAGTTCATACTTATGAATTGTTTCGAATGAAGCCAAGCGAAACTATTGTCGACATGTACACCTATTTTACGGATGTCGTTAATAGTTTAAAAGCTCTTGACAAATATTTTTTGAACTTTTAACTTGTTAATAAAATCTTGAGATCCCTTCCAAAGAGTTGGGACCCTAAAGTAACGGTCATTCAAGAGGCCAATGATTTAAATAACTTTCCTCTCGAAGAACTTATCGAGTCACTAATGACCTATGAGATGACTTGCAACGTTCATGAAGAGCTTCAGAACAACCTTCCAAAGAACAGGAAGGATATGATACTAAGAACTCATGAAGACCACTTGAAAGAAAATTCAAGTGATGAGGACTATGATGATGACTTGGCACTCTTGACAAGAAAGTTTAAAAAATTAATAAAAAGGAATAAATTTAAAAATAACACTAAAAGTAAAATTGAACTCAAGAAAGAACAAGTTATATGTTACGAATACAAGAAGTTAGGATATTTCAAAAATGAATATCCCTAAGCAAAGAAGAAGCAACCAAAGAAGAAGGCTCTTAAAGTAACTTGGGATGACTCAAGTGCATCCGAAAAAGAGGAGCCAACCAACATAGAGCATGTTGCTCACTATGCACTAATGACTATCAAAGATGAGGTAAGCAGTTCATTAGATGCAAATTTATCTTTTGATGAATTACTAAGTGCTTTTTATGATTTTTTTGATGAATGTAAGTTAGTTAGTAAAAAATATAAATTATTGAAAAAAGAGCATGCTTCTTTTGTTAGTGATTTTGATGTATTAAAAATTAAGCATTTTGATAGTTTAGCTCCTTGCACAAAATGTGATGAATCAGAAACACTTTAAAAGGAGAATTTGCAACTACATGAAACCTTAGAAAAAAATTGAAATAGGTAGCAAATCCTTAAACAAGATTCTTACAAGTAAGAATCATGTTTATAGAAGAGATGGAATCGGCTTTGTGAGTAACACTTATAAAAATCCAACCATCTTTGTTAAAGGCCCAACTTTGCATGTTTCATCCCGAAACAAATGCAACTTTTGTTACAAATTTGAACATATTTTTTTATCAATGTCCAGTTAAGAGATATAGTCTACACAAATTGATTTGTGTTCCTAAAGGAACTGTAAAGAACTCTATGCAAAATAATAAGTTAAGTTGATCAATTTTTTAGGCACCCAAGGTCAAATGGGTACCTAAAAATCATTCTTTTTTATAGAAATATCTACCATCACAAGCTAGGAGCAAGAGATGGTATCTTGATAGTGGATACTCAAGGCACATGACTAGAGACCCATCTCAATTCTCTAACCTCACTAGCCTAGACGAAGAGTATGTCACCTTCGGAGACAACAACAAGGGTAAAATCATTGGCAAAGGAACCATATGTAACAAATCTAACTTTTTGATTAAAGATGTGTTGTTGGTTGATGGCTTAAAGCATAATCTTTTGAGCATTAGTCAATTATGTGATAAAAGATATATCATTAGATTTGAATCCAATGCTTGCATTATTGAACAACCACACAAAAACACCTCTATGATTGCCCTAAAACAAAATAATGTATACACTATTGATATTGATGATCTTTGTAATAAAATATATTTTTCGGATTTGAATGATAATGCTTGGCTTTGGCATAGGAGATTAGGTCATACTAGCATGAAATTAATCTCTCAAATCTCATCTAAAGAACTTGTAAGAGGTATTCCTAACATTAAGTTTGTTAAAAATAATGTGTGTGATGCATGTCAACTAGGAAAACAAATAAAAAGTAGTTTCAAACCAAAGAGTCAAATAAGCACCTCTAGACCATTGAAATTGATCCATATGGATTTGTTTGGATCAATTGACACATCAAGTTTAGGAGGTAGCAAATACGCCTTTGTCATTGTGAATAATTATAGTAGATACACTTGGACACACTTCATGGCACATAAAAGTGATTGCTTTAGGTATTTTTTTAAGTTTTATAAACTTGGTCAAAATGAAAAAGGCTTTATGATTTCATCAATTCGAAGTGATCAAGGTGGCGAATTTCAAAACCATGATTTTTAAATTTTTTATGAATCTCATGGATACAACCACAATTTCTCTACTCTAAGAAATCCTTAACAAAATGTAGTAGAAAGAAAGAATAAAAATTTACAAGAAATGACAAGAACCATGTTAAACGAATATAGCCTACCCAAATATTTTTGAGTCGAAGCCGTTAATACATCATTCTATGTCATGAATAGGGTTCTAGTAAGACCATTACTTTCTAAAACTCCTTATGAATTATGGAATAACAAAAAATCCAATGTTTCATATTTTAAAGTTTTCGGTTGTAAATATTTTATCTTGAATAAAAAAGATATCTTAAGAAAGTTTGATGCAAAATCCGATGAAGGAATTTTTCTTGACTATTCTACTATTTCTAAAGCCTTTCATATCTTTAACAAAAGAACTTTGGTTATAGAAGAGTTTATTTATGTTGTCTTTAATGAAATTTCTGAATTTAAGAAAAATAAGTTTGATGATGATCTTAATTTTGATGATTTAAATTTAAATGAACCCTCTCCTCCAACTAGCAACTTGGATATATCTTCTTCCGAAATATCCTTACCCAAGGAATGGAAGTACGTAGATGCTCATCCTAAGGAGCTAATCATAGGAGACACATCAAAAGGGGTTCAAACTCATTCTTCTCTTAAAAATTTTTGTGCCAACGTCACTTTTCTTTCTCAAATTAAACCTAAATATATTGACAAGGCTTTGAAAGATGATTCATGGGTTATCGCAATGCAAGAAGAGTTGAACCAATTTGAGAGAAATGAGGTGTTGAAGCTTTTTCCGAGGCTCAATAACCCTTTAGTTATTGGTACTAAATAGGTAAACAAGTAAGATGAATTTAATATCGTGGTTATAAACAAGGCTAAATTAGTGGTCAAGGGTTTCAACCAAAAAGAAGGTATCGATTATGAAGAAATCTTCGCTCTTGTGTCACGATTAGAAGCCATAAGGATGCTCTTTGCCTATGCTAGTAATAATAATTTTAAGTTATTTCAAATGGATATTAAAAGTACATTTCTTAATGACTTTATTTCCAAAGAAGTTTATGTTGAACAACCTCCCGGATTTAAGAATGATAATTTATCGAATCATGTGTTTAAATTGACTAAAGTTCTCTATGGATTAAAACAAGCCCCAAGGGCTTGGTATGAGAGACTTAGCTCTTTTCTTATCTAAAATAATTTATCTAAAGGTAAGGTCGATACTACATTGTTTATCAAAAATTTTAAAAATATTTTTTTATTATTTAAATTTATATTAATGATATTATTTTTTGTTCTATAAATGAATCTTTATGTGAATCGTTTGCTAAGAGTATGAGCCTAGAGTTTGAAGTGAGTTTAATGGGAGAAATAATTTTATTTTTAGGTTTACAAATCAAACAACTTAGTAATGATATTTTTTTTAGTCAAACAAAATATGCATTAGAGTTGCTAAAACGGTTTAATATGGAAAGTTTAAAGGCTATCAATACTCCTATGAGTATCTCCACTAAGTTAGACATTGATAAAAGTGGAGAAAGCTTTGATCAAAAAGCTTATAGGGGTATGATAGGTAGCTTACTATACCTCACCATAACTAGACTGGACATCATGTTTAGCATAGGACTTTGTACTAGGTTTCAATCTAACCCCAAGAAATCTCACTTAAAAGTTGTTAAAAGAATTTTTAGATACCTAAAAGGAACTCCTAAACTAGGATTATGGTATCCAAAATCTAAAAATTTTAAATTGCTTAGTTATGCCGATGCTGATTTTGCTGGCTGTCAAAAAGATAGAAAAAGCACAACCAGAATATGTCAATTTTTAGGACACATACTTGTCTCTTAGTCTTCCGAGAAACAAAACTCGATTGCATTATCTACAACCGAAGCTGAGTATATAGTAATAGGTGCATGATGTGCTCAAGTTATATGGATGAAAAACACTTTAGAGGATTATGGAATTCACCTGAAAAACATGCTTATAAAGTGTAATAACACTAGTCCAACATACTTAACAAAAAATCCTATTCAACACTCTAGAATTAAACACATTGATATTAAGCATCACTTTATATAAGATAATGTTAATAATCATGATATATCTTTAGAGTTTATTGATACAAAACATCAATTAGCTGATATCTTTACAAAACCTTTAAGTGAAGAATAATTTGATTTTATTAGAAGGGAGTTACGGATGTTAAATTGTCCAAATGCATGATTTTGATATATATCTTTTTCGAATTTTCTCATTTTTTTAAGGCTTTCATGATATCCAGAATATCAATATACTTGGTATCAAATTCATTGACAAATGATTTTTTTAATGAGAAATGGATTTGATTTATGAAGTTTTAATTCATGGAATTATTTTTCATATGATGCTCCCGTTGCATGAATTCATCCTTATTCTTCTCATGAAAAAAGAATTTTTATGAATTTTTGGTATGTAATAATCACTTGCAAGAATGAGGATTTGATTTCGTATGGATATCTTAATTCTATTCATGAATCCCTTCTTTTTGTTAAAACTTTTGAAGCATGATTTAATGAAGCTCACTTATAGTTTTGAATTTGACTTAGTTCAAATCATAAATTTGGTTCTTAATGGATTTCTTCCTTACCCCTCTCTCTTCTTCTTATTTTTATGACAAAGGAAGAAATAAACTTGCACATATAAAGAAGAATCAAAAAGAAAAAAAGGCCCATGAGTAAAAATGTTAGCTTATCCATAAAAGTTATCATGTAAAGTTTTTGCTTATCTTCCTTTATGGTTTGGATAAATTAGTGTGAAACTTACTTGAATTTTTACCACACTTGCATTGTTGAATTGTTCTCCTTTTTGTTGATGACAAAGGGGGAGAAATATGATAAATTGATGACAAATTGAATGTTTGAGACAAATGTATAAAATGTATCTTGTCGTAAATGCTTGAAACATATTAAAATGTATGCATTATAGATACTTGAAATGTTTCATGAATGCTTGATAAATGTCTTTCATTATGATAATATATCATGAGCTCAACTTGCTATTTACAATTGATATCTTGCCATGGATTGATAAATTGTTATCTTTTATCAAGAATTGTCATCTTGCTAAATTTCATATTTGAAATTTGTATCAAATTTAAAAATGATGATTGTCTATCATCACTGACTTGAAAATGGATGTCATGCCTTGACATTATTTTTTTTATAAATACATGGTATTGTATTGGTAAACTATGATAAGTATCATGATATGCATGTTGATAAGTTTAAATGAATATAACTTATCAGTTTAAACTATGATAAGTTTAAATCTGTCATCAATTGATTGTCATCATCAAAAAGGGGGAGATTGTTAAATCTCGAATTTTGATGATGAAATCAATTGGTAAATTTTTTTATCAAATCTATATATTGAGAAAAGTGTACAGGATTAACTACGATAGCAGTAAGGTATAAAGCAGATGTTGGGCCAGAGTCAAGATCGAGACTTCGTTGGAAGTTCGAGAGTTCGTCGGAAGTCCAAACGTTCATCGAAAGTTCTGCCGGAATTGATCGAGAAATCCAGGAGCTTACCAAAGAAGCTCGTCAGAACTCACCAAGAAGATCGTCGTAAAGTCCAGGAGCTTACCGGGAGTCTGCTGGAACATTATCGAAAGATCATCGAAAGTTCACCAAAAGATCGCCGGAAGAACAATTGACATACCAGACCAAGATTGCTTGGTTAGTGTCTTAAATTATTGTAGTTAGACCTTACGTCGAGTTAGGATTGGAAGGTAATCCTACTAACTCAATTAGGGGCTAATTGGGCCCTTAACAGCGCTGAATTGGGTTGATTGAATAGTCTATTCAATACCCGAAGTCACGACTGGTGATGGCACTGCTTGGGACTCAGTCTCCCAAGTGCTCTAGATGGTGGTATCGCCGACAGTTAATGCTGTCAAACGGTGGTACCTCCAGAGCTCGATCTCTGAGCTTTGTCAAACCGTGGTACCGCTCAGACTAAGTAGTGGTACCACCTAGTGTTAGTCCGCAGGTGGTAGTACCGCCCAATAATGGCAGTGGTACCATCAGTACTTCGAAAATCAGGGATGTGACACTTTTTGGCTCCAATTCGGAAGCCATTGGGGCTTATAAATACCCCACACTTTTCTGCATAAAAGAGCATGAAAGTATGAACAATATTCTGAAATATTGGGTGTTAAAAGCGTTGTAAAAGAGCAAAGAGTCCTCCTTGTCCTTTTCTAGGATTGTGATCATTCAAGAGAGGTGTGAGGCTTGTAAGAGTTACCTCCTATACCTGTGAAAAGAAGAAAGTACGGTAAAAAGGTGGTTTGGTCTTTGCCTATTGAAGAAAGACTATTAGTGGACACCGGTGACCTAACGGAAGAGGAATCGGAAGTGGACGTAGGTCACAACGACTGAACCACTATAAATTCTGATTTATATTTTTATTATTGTCATTTACTTACTTTGTAATTCTTTTACATTTTCAGTTTCACTACCCTTATCAACAAACATGCTTTTAAGCAAATTTTCGAGATCAATTTTTTTTAACATACAAAGATTTTTAAATCGACGTTTTTATCCGATGTACTAATTCACCCCCTCCCCCCGTCCCCCCTCTTAGTGCAGACTCGATCCTAACATACATAGTTTTAGATAAAAAAAGAAATACCGAGATCATATTGTTAGTATTAGAATTGAAAACATTAATAGTTTCTTGGGTTTTAATTCATATATGATAAACTAATCAATTCATCAAGTAAACAATTTTACTCTAAAATCAATATGATTTTATTTGATTTGATTGCATGCAATTAAAAAGAATCGTTGTCTAGGTTGATTTTCCATTATCAGTAAAATTCAAAAATGTTTTTTAAAATAGTATGATATTTTTTTATTCTTGATTCTTCATTTAAATGAAGCTCCATCTGATAAATTCTCAAAATTTGATCAAATTTATATTTTTATCTTCCTAATATGCAAAATAAATACATATGACAATACTTTTCTTTCGGGAAAGTATTTTTACTTGCTTTCCCTGAAGAGATCAAGCATGAAACACATTATTTCATTCGGAATAGGATCTTCTTGAAGATATAACCAACGGAAAGGCGGAACGGCAAGCAAGTCACCCCAGCATATTGGTGAAGGCTAAAGCAAGAATGCAGATCTTCCTCAAGTCGGAGTCCTCCTTGGTCAAGGGCGAGGGGACCTTCATCTCCTGAAAAGCCTCCTCGCAGGTGATGGGCGCGTCCACACCAGCGCTGAGATAAGTCTTGGCGTCGCCCAGGCGACCCTCCTTGATGGCCGGGATGGACGCGTCGAGGTCGGAGAGCACGTCCTCGTAGACGCTCTCGCAAGACTCTAAGCACTGCTTCGTCTTCTTATCACTCGCCTTGGCTAGCAAACTCTTGACCTTAGCGTTGACGCTGGTGGCTTTCTTCTTCGTCAAGCTAGACGCGATCACCGCCAGCCCCTTCTTGTCCGCCGACTGGCTCCCCGGGTACGAGCGGAGCGCTGCCACGCAGAAGTCGTACTTGACATTGGGGCTGCTATTCGCTGCATCCCTGCACGCCTTCTCCACCGATGCCTCCACCCCGGGGAGGAGGTGGTGGTGGAGGAGGACTGTCACCGCTAGGAGGATACAAATGGAGGACGGCCTCATCGATTTGCTGCTATCGATAGCTTGGTTAGGTTATGCGTGCTTCGTAAGGAGACGAAGTTGATATCAATATATAACCTTATTGAGGCGGGCAAATATTACTGAATTCTAGAGCCATTATTAGTCAAGAAATAAAGAATTCAACGATGGAATTTTTTTTATAGAAAGAAATAATTCTAAAGATTACGGATCGAATATTCAATGAAACCTAAGACAAATATAGGAAGGATTTAGTATCGGTTATTCCTTATTGTTCATAAGGATTTAGGATTATAAAAGTCGTAAGAGAATTTATGTCTCAGTCGAGTTACTTCGATGACGTTTATAATTTGATTTTATACGAAGAATAGTTATTTCTAATTTTTTTATTTATATATGACGTTGATATTTGGATTTTACTATTGATATTAAGTTAGATTAAATTATTTTAGTACATGGGTCAATGAGCATAAGCTTAAATGCATGGCTGGGAAAGCAAGTGACCGCTGGCAATTGCATGCATGCATGCAGATTCTCTTACGTCGGAGGCCTATATACATCGAATGAGATGCGGATAAAGCATCAGGTTAATTGCATTTTTGGGAAAACGAGGGTACCGATAAGCACATCCAAGCATATCAATGGGGATGTTACTCTCGATTCTTATTTCACTGTGAATGAATGTAACCATTGACATTAAATCATTCATCTAATCATGTGACACCGTATCATCAATTCATTTTGTGTTAAGTAATCGTTAAGATTGTTAATGTATGCTCATTACAAACACATTAATCTCTTCATTTTGTGGGCCCCTGACGAGGTGTCATCCTTCCTATCGTAGAAACTAGTAACACTATATGACTAATAAATGCATATCCCCTAACGCTACTCTAAAACACGATCAAGGGGATGAATGAAAAATCATCATGTATCCAAATTATAAATGATTATAAGGGAACAAAACAAGAACAATGCAAAAAGAATCAACTAGCTTTACTTTTTAGAATAATGCTTACTAATATTTCGTGGTAGGATATTCTCTAAGACACCACTAAAGAGAATCAGAGATGAAAAATGAAAGTTTGCATGCAAGGATAAGTAATAGTTTAAGGATTTTTATGGGCTTTTTAATAGGCGGAAAACTTTACCTACGTGGAAATGTTTGAGAAACCAAGAATTCCAAATTCTCTACGTCATATTCTACAAGAAAAATATATGTTAAGACAGGAATGAATTTACTAAATATATGTGCACCACAAAGAAATTTAAATAAGATAGTAAGTCAAAAGAAAATGACAAGGTGATCATTCTCTTTCTTTTCTACACATGGCAGTAAGCTCATAAGAACTCCTTTAAATTCTGAAATCATCGTTTGTCATGCATCTAATTCGAAAGGTCAGGTAATGCGTTCCAGCTCCTACCAACCAAATGTGCTAACAAATCTCCTCTCATCTTTTGGTGAACTTAGATGCATTATCTTAGTATCAGAGTGGCAAGCTTACTGCTTCAAACATTACTGGGGAAAAGAAATAAAAATTAAAATCGGATACAAGTAAATAGTATAAAGTTAAAATAATAAGATCAAAATTAAAATTAAATAAAATAATAACATCAAAATATAACATGATAAAATTCTTAATTAGTTGAGAAAAACTTACACGCATAAACTAGAAGGTATACACTATAAATATATCGTACAACATTATATTTAATATAAGAACAAATTAGACATCTTGATCTTTTATAATAAAAAAATAAGAAAAAGAAACTAAAGGAAAGAAACTAAAGAGGAACCAAATAAAGCAAAAGATTTGAACTCCTCACTTCTCTATTTCTTTCTCTCTATTCCTGTGATGGATTGGATGGTTCTTCACTCTACATCTCGGTGCCTTATATAAACATCACAGGGATTGAAGAAATCTCCTCAGTGTCACCTTGCACGAGAGATTACAACCATGCATCTTATCTCATGCGTGGGAGGTTGCAACCTCCCTCACCAGCGGTGCAAATTCACTCATCCACGATGCAACCACGCATGTAGATGAGATCACACAAGAAGGTTGCAACCGCTTCTGTATACGATACTCGAGACATTTTCATCCTCTCCACTCAATTGCTAGGGCATTACTATCACTCACAAAGATGTATCTTGACTGCATGTAGCCTCCTTGAAAGTTGATGACTCTTTAATATTATCACACTCTTTATGCCAAGTAAGTGGTACCCTCTTACGAGTTGATCGTCGAACTTCTCAAGCCTCGAACTGAATTGATACTTGTCCATCATACTCAGGTGTTGCTTTAGAAGAATCATCTTTCACCTGAACTCCAATAGTTTCTGAACTTTCTATCCCTGTACTATTGCTACCATCATTTTGAAGATCTTTTACAACGATAACATCTCTAATCATTACCTCATGGCCAGTGGGGTCCGATAAGTGATATCCGTTTACTTTATCAGTACAATTCAAGATTACGCAGTTTTTAGACTTAGAGTCAAGTTACGTTCTTTTTGGGCATTATACATTATATATGCTGGACAACAAAAAATATGTATGGAAGAAAAATTATGCGGCTCACCAATCCATAACTCGATAGATGACTTCAACTCAATTACTATTAAACGAGACCGATTGATAGCATAACAAACACTTCTTGTTGCTTTTACCCAAAACAGAGTCTTGTTCCTCTGTTTTATCATGTCATTCTACTGAGGATTGTGTGACACTGTAAGCTGCCCCACAATGCTTTCTTACCTATAGAAAATATCGAACTCATTGCTTGTATATTATCTGTCCACAGGCACTTGATCATTTTCCCATATTCAAATTCTACCATTGCTTTAAATGACTACAAATCTGAAAACACATCAGCCTTCTTCTTGATCGGAAACATCCAACATCTCTTAGAATAATCATCAATAAATGAGAAAATAATTTGCTCCTCCTAGTGATATAACTGGTGACTTCCAAACATCAAAATGAATCAAGGCAAATATGCAAGTCTAGGTATAAGGCTTCTATCGAAGAGAATCTTTAGGACTCGTTTTGACATGTGTTCCAATCTTTGATGACATAACATAGTAAATTATTCTTTAGAACTAGATGACGCTATAGGTGCATCTGTCTCTTATAGTATCTCTCTCAAAAGCATATGTAGATTTGCTAGGATCTTCTTTGTCTTGGTTTATTGACAATCTTCATACTACTATTTTCAATTTGGATCATGCAGCTAAGCTCATCCAACTGTCCAACTGGTAATAGATTTTTATTTTGGTCTTTGATATGTTGTACATCCCAAATGGTGTAAACCATATATGACAATGGTATGTATGTATCTAGACCAAGATAAATCAAGCATCCTCTTGGATCTATATCTATAAATCTAAATCCTCAATATATAGGATGCTTCCCCTAAATCCTTCATGAAAAAATGTCTAGATAGCCAAGTCTTTACAATGGAGAGCATTCATATATCATTCCCAATAACTAGGATATTATCCACATATAACACCAAGAATGTGATAGCACTCCCACTTACCTTCCTGTAGACACAAGGCTCATCTTCGTTCTTAACGAAGTCATAAGATCTGATCACCTTATCAAATCTTATGTTCTTAACATCCTCTCCTCTAATATATCTCACATATCTCTCAAAAGGATGGGGTACTCTATTGGACCTAGGTAAAGTCAGAACTTGTGTGCTAGGTAACTGAACAGACTCTGGCTATGGAATGGTGCTTAAACTAGGTTCTCTAACCTCGCTCAACTCTATTATACTCTCATTGTCTCCACCAAGAATATGTCTCTTCCCAAGAAACACCACTCTCTTAGCTACAAAGATCTTTTGGTCCTCGGGATGATAGAAATAATACCCATAAGTTTTCTTGGGGTATCCCACGAACTTGCACCGCTCCATCTTAGATTCTAACTTATCGGGGTTGTGTCTCTTAATGTAGGCATGATAATCTCAAATCTTAACAACCTTAAGATCATGCTTCTTTCCTTTCCATATCTCATATGGAGTAGACACTACTAACTTGGTTAGAATTCTATTCAAAAGGTAAGCAGTGATCTCTATGGCATATCCCTAAAATGAGATGGGTAGGTCGGCGAAACTCATCATGGACCGCACCATATCTAATAGTATGTAATTCCTCCTCTCAAATACACCATTGAGCTGAGCTATATAAGGAGGTGTCCATGGGGACAAAATCCCATGGTCCTTGAGGAACTGGGTAAACTCTGTACTTAAGTACTTACCTCCTTAATATGATCGAAGAGTTTGAATACTCTTTTTAGTCTAGTTCTCCACTTCATTTTTATACTCCCTGAATTTCTCAAAGGCCTTGGACTTGTACTTTATTAAGTGCATATGTCTATACCTTGAGAAATCATCTATGAAAGTAATAAAGTAGGAGTAACCACCTATGGCATGAGTTGACATGGGAACACAGACATCACTATATATGAGTTCCAACAACTCAGTGGCTCTCTCTCCAGTTCTACTAAATGGAGAGTTGGTCAATTTTTTGCAAAGACAAGGCTCACAAGTTGCATTGACTCATAGTTGAATGGATCCAGATATCCACCCTTTAGCAACTTTTGAATTCTTCCTTCATAGATACGATCTTGCCTACAATGTCATAGGTATGTATTGTTCACCTCATCTTGTTTTCTCTTAAACTCACTTATATTCATGATATGTGAAGCAGTATCTAGCATAAATAAGCCATTATGCAATGTTCCTTTCATAATGATATTATCATTTGATAATATTGAACAACCATTATTCTCAAAAACTAATTTATATACACTGACTATCAAACACGAAATGAAAATAATATTTTTGATAATAGAAGGAAAAAATACCATACATCCAATGCAATAATAGCTCCTCCAAGTAGATGTAGGGTGACCTCGCCAATAGTCACTACAATAACTTTTGCTCCATTACCCATCTTAAGGTCCATCTCACCTCTCGCCAATCTCCAAAGTCTTACTAGAATCTGCAACAAATTGTAAATATGATAAGTACTATTGGTATTCAATATCCATGTGTTATCATAGGATTCTAACAAATAAAGATTGATCATGAATGTATTTGAAGCTTATCCAAGCTTTTGTTTTACCCTCTCTTCAAGATACTCTTTATAGTTCCTCTTCTAGTGCCCATATTTACTATAGTGAGAGCACTAACCTATCCTTTGCTGGGTTTTTCTTAACAACCTTTGCTTTACCTAATCTGCCGTTGTCTTTGCCCTTTTTAAAGGACTTTTCTATCTTTCTTTTCTTTTTGGTCTCACCAGAGAACTAGCTTCTCTTTCTTGATAGTGCTCTCTGCCTCCCTCAATATATTAAGAAGCTCAAGGAGAGTCGCCTTAATCTTGTTCATATTAAAATTCATTATGAACCGAGAAAATGAATCCGATAGGAACTATTCCCAAACCTATGAGTTTCTCTATTCACTCAATTATCTTTAAGACATAGTTTTGAACTGGTATCCCCTTAGTCATCCTAGCACGGAAGAAACTCTTAGATATCTCATATCACTGAGTCCTTTATTGTTCCTCAAACAATTTACAGATATATAGGAGAATGGATTTGGCATCCATCTTTTCATGTTGTCTTTGTAACTCAAGAGTCATGGAGCCCAACATGTAACACTGAGTAAGAGTGGAGTCATCTATACACTTCGCGTAGCAAGTGATCTCATTCTTGCTTGCCCCTTCCTCGGGCGTAGGCATCATTGTATCAATGACGTACTATCACGGACTTAGCTGGTTTTGCCTAAGTCGTGCGGCACCCTTGCATGTCCGTCCGCAAAGGTCAGCCTCCCCGGAGCCTCCCATTGTCCCTTAAGACTAACAAAAGAGAGAACGGGTTAGAGAGAACACCTCAATCGGGATCCATAAGCAAACATCTCCGAAAAATACTTCATAGACAATGCAAATTACAAACAGACTTTACAAGCTCTGAACAGTTACACAACAAAGGGTAAAATGGTCCATTACAGATCGAAAATCTCTCGCACGTGTCCACATGACACAACCTTTATTTACAAGACTAAAGAGGCCACCAACCCAACTAAAATGGGACTATTAAGCCTTCGGCCGCCCCTCTACATGCTGTACAAGGCATGAACATGCCAAAAGACATGGACATACATAAGCATTACATCAAACATCTTGTTTAGAAGTTCGTTCGTGACATTCTCCCCCACTTATTCCTTCGACGTTCTCGTTGAAGCCTTTGTCGACACTGTAACTCCTTGCTTTTGTTGAGTCTTCAATCTTCTGCTCCAGCTACAATGCGCCTCTTGGCTCCTAGCTGCTCTCCGCTGCTGTTTTTGAGTAGTCAAACCTTTGATCCACCATGCTGCTTCAACTCACCAATGACTCTGACTCTGGTGTGGGGTTGGTTGAGTTGTGTTGATCCTTGTTGATTCCTGCGGATCCCCCAAATGAAGGAAAAGACCATCGTTACTGCACCAGTCTCTCAAATTCCTCATGCTGCTTGAACTAGGTGGATGCTTGTTGGAGCTTTAACGAGCATCGTCTCGCAAACTTCTAAAGTTTTGGGTCATTCCCCCACAAAATTTGCTCATTGACTCTTCTTTCACTTAGTTGTCACATCCAAATAGGTTCGCATCACTTCCACTTTCGATTGGCATTTTGTTGGGAAATGAAGCGGACAATCTACTCTCAGTAGCGCTTATCACCGTTGGTGAGGATTTGACAACTATTATCTTCCATTATCTTCGAAGGGTCTTTGAACTTGTGCAGAGCTCCTCTATTGGATAGATAAGAGAATTGGGGTACTCGGTTTCTCCCATTCTCTTAAGAGTTGAGAAGGCAAAGGTTACTTGACTTCGCCCGCCTCCTCGAGGTTGTACTCCATGTATCGAGCTGGTTACTGGCCTTCGCCTGCTCTTTGCTCACACTTCTGAAGCACTTGAAGTGTTTGCACTCCTTGCGTTGAGTTAGTTACTGTGATTCACCTTCTCAATGCCATCGAACTTCTGGAATGTAGGAAGTTTTCACCCCAACTTGGAGTAATTCTCTCATAGGTTTGGTCGCCTCTGGGATTGTACCGTCTTCTCCATCAACCCTGCCGCCTACTCCACTGAGTAGCAAAGGTACAGCACCACATACTGCCTACTTCGTTCCTTGGTTATGCACTCTTGCATGACCTGAAGTCCTTCACTTTCGGCTATCTTGATGAGAAGCTCATTGACACCGGTCTTATGAAGTTCCTCGGCCTCTGCCCTTCAGTCTTGTCTCGGTACTTGGAGATTGCCTCTGTATGCTCCACCTCCTCGGCCCCTTTCACGACCAAGCACTCTCCCTCCATGAGAGCAAGGGATCAATGACTTTCACGGAAGTCCTGCCTCTGTGGTACCATGGCGCTGCTATGCCCATGGCACTACTATCCGTCGCCTCGCATCTGCATCCCTTTTCTTCACAATCAGTAGATATGCCTCCATGGCACTCCTCTGAGTCCACCTCCATTCTAACTGATGCTTAATTTTGGGTAGCTAAGTCCCTCTGGACTCGTCGTCGCTTCCTTGCCCCTTTCGACCCCTGCTTCAACACCTCTGTATTCTCCAAGCAGTCTGTTTGGTCGATGGAAAGACAGACTGCAACTCCCATGCATGGCCTCTGCCATCACGTTGTAGGGTTTGCACCGATTCTGTTCTCCTTAGCTTCCTTGGTAGCAACGTTCGCTTACTCGACCTAGTCCTCTGACTTGCCGGGCTCCCTTAAGCTAATATGAGCTCTGGAGCAGTCCAACTCTCCAACTGCTTCGATCATACCTCTACATGATCAAGTCCCTCCCATGGAACTCACTGGTACTTGCATTCAAACTTTTCCCTTGGTGGAACACAGCCCCCATATGTTGATGACCAAGATTTTCATCCGATGCAAAATTCGATGCACGCACAGAAGACCCGCCTCTACGGTACCATGGCCTTCACTCCTTGAATCCATAGCCCTTCTTGCCGTCGTGTTGTTCACCGAAGTGGAGCTTCCAGTAGCTCCCGATTATACCTCCATATGATCTAGTCCCTCACGGGACTATATCGTGTGTATCGCATTGCCACGAACTGTTCCACCATGATCCGCTGCACCATGTCGCCTCCTGGTGACATCTCCATTGCATTCTGATCCTTATGGAATAAACTCGAATTGTGAACCCTCCATGTGTGGCCTCTGCCAATACATCGCAGGGTCTCTTCCACCTTCGATTTTGTTTGCTCCTTTGGCAATCGACCTTCATCCACCCACTCTTGGGTCACACCTAGATGAAGCACCGCTCTAGGACAGTCTGTCGCCTAGTAGCTCCCGAAGTCCACCGATGTCACTGTAATTTGTGTACCATTGTCTGGATCCTGGGCCTCTACCCCTACCAGCACAATCTCCGCTGCGCACCACTTCCTTCATGGCAACTTGAATGGCAACACTGTGGCATATTCTTCAAGAGTACCCACCTTTGAGTCCTCTTGCCCCGTGCTAAGGCCTTCTGAACCCAATTTCGCCTTCGTAAATTGAGTCGCCTTAGTTCCTCCATCAAATGCTTCTCCGAGATAAGGTGCATGTGCCCAGAAGCTCCCTTCGTCTTCGGCACCATGCAAGATGAGTCCGCTCCGTCAGAATGAAGGACCCATGGAACAACATGATCCTACTCTTGCCTCTACAAGAGTTTATGTCCTTGACCTCTGTCTAAGGAAAGCATTGTGCCTCTGCTCCATGTTCCAACTTCTATGTTGGCTCCCTTCATACGGCTTGGGTACTTCGCCAAGTTACACCCAAGTTGCTCTTCTCCTCGTTTTTGCATTGAGTCGATGGTGGTTCTCGCGCCCACCATTCCACGGGTCAGCCCTCCCTTGAGTCCGATCTCCATATCGACTCCAAGTGTGCCTTCATTTGGGTTGCTTTGGGTCGCTCCCCCACTTGATCTCTCAATGCATCCACCAATGCATTCTCTCGAGCGAGATCATGCGACAACTCGCCACTTGCTCAGTCCATTGAGCTTCATG